>NW_024061674.1:0-102302 GCF_016432855.1 Salvelinus namaycush | reverse complement strand
TGGTGAGGTCAAAACCTTTATTATGACAATCATACTGTGAGGTCAAAACCTTTATTATGACCACCACACTGAAGAGGCCAAAATCTTTATTATGGCCACCATACTGGTGAGGTCAAAACCTTTATTATGGCCACCATACTGAAGAGGTCAAAACCTTTATTATGGCCACCATACTAAAGAGGCCAAAACCTTTATTATGACCACCATACTGAAGAGGTCCAAACCTTTATTATGGCCACCATACTGGTGAGGGTCAAAACCTTTATTATGGCCACCATACTGGTGAGGTCAAAACCTTTATTATTGCCACCATACTGAAGAGGCCAAAACCTGTATTATGACCATCATACTGGTGAGGTCAAAACCTTTATTATGGCCACCATACTGGTGAGGTCAAAACCTTTATTATGACCTCCACACTGGTGAGGTCAAAACCTTTATTATGACCACCACACTGAAGAGGCCAAAACCTTTATTATGACCACCATACTGGTGAAGTCAAAACCTTTATTATGACCCCCATACTTGTGAGGTCAAAACCTCTATTATGACCACCATTATGATCAGGTCAAAACCTTTATTATGACCACCATACTGGTGAGGTCAAATCCTTTATTATGACCACCATACTTGTGAGGTCAAAACCTTTATTATGATCACCACACTGAAGAGGTCAAAACCTTTATTATGACCCCCATACTGAAAAGGCCAAAAGCTTTATTATGGCCACCATACGGAAGAGGTCCAACCCTTTATTATGGCCACCATACTGTTGAGGTCAAAACCTTTATTATGACCACCACACTGAAGAGGCCAAAACCTTTATTATGACCACCATACTGAAGAGGTCAAAACCTTTATTATGACCCCCAAACTGAAGAGGCCAAAACCTTTATTATGGCCACCATACTGAAGAGGCAAAAACCTTTATTATGACCACCATACTGAAGAGGCAAAAACCTTTATTATGACCACCATACTGAAGAGGCAAAAACCTTTATTATGACCACCACACTGGTGAGGTCAAAACCTTTATGGCCACCACACTGGTGAGGTCAAAACCTTTATTATGACCCCCATACTGGTGAGGTCAAAACCTTTATTATGACCACCACACTGGTGAGGTCAAAACCATTATTATGGTCACCATACTGGTGAGGTCAAAACCTTTATTATGACCCCCATACTGGTGAGGTCAAAACCTTTATTATGACCACCATACTGGTGAGGTCAAACCCTTTATTATGACCACAATACTGGTGAGGTCAAAACCTTTATTATGACCACAACACTGAAGAGGTCAAAACCTTTATTATGACCCCCAAACTGAAGAGGCCAAAACCTTTATTATGACCATCATACTGGTGAGGTCAAAACCTTTATTATGGCCACCATACTGAATAGGTCAAAAACTTTATTATGACCACCATACTGAAGAGGTCCAACCCTTTATTATGGCCACCATACTGAATAGGTCAAAACCTTTATTATGACCACCACACTGAAGAGGTCAAAACCTTTATTATGACCACCGTACTGGTGAGGTCAAAACCTTTATTATGACCACCATACTGGTGAGGTCAACACCTTTATTATGACCACCATACTGGTGAGGTCAAAACCTTTATTATGACCACCATACTGGTGAGGTCAAAACCTTTATTATGACCACCATACTGGTGAGGTCAAAACCTTTATTATGACCACCACACTGAAGAGGTCAAAACCTTTATTATGGCCCCCATACTGAAGAGGCCAAAACCTTTATTATGGCCACCATACTGAAGAGGTCCAACCCTTTATTATGGCCACCATACTGGTGAGGTCAAAACCTTTATTATGACCACCACACTGAAGAGGCCAAAACCTTTATTATGGCCACCTTACTGGTGAGGTCAAAACCTTTATTATGGTCACCATACTGAAGAGGCCAAAACCTTTATTATGACCATCATACTGGTGAGGTCAAAACCTTTGTAATGGCCATCATTCTGGTGAGGTCAAAACCTTTATTATGGCCACCATACTGGTGAGGTCAAAACCTTTATTATGACCACCACACTGGTGAGGTCAAAACCTTTATTATGGCCACCATACTGGTGAGGTCAAAACCTTTATTATGACCACCACACTGAAGAGGCCAAAATCTTTATTATGGCCACCATACTGGTGAGGTCAAAACCTTTATTATGGCCACCATACTGAAGAGGTCAAAACCTTTATTATGGCCACCATACTAAAGAGGCCAAAACCTTTATTATGACCACCATACTGAAGAGGTCCAAACCTTTATTATGGCCACCATACTGGTGAGGTCCAAACCTTTATTATGGCCACCATACTGGTGAGGTCAAAACCTTTATTATTGCCACCATACTGAAGAGGCCAAAACCTGTATTATGACCATCATACTGGTGAGGTCAAAACCTTTATTATGGCCACCATACTGGTGAGGTCAAAACCTTTATTATGACCTCCACACTGGTGAGGTCAAAACCTTTATTATGACCACCACACTGAAGAGGCCAAAACCTTTATTATGACCACCATACTGGTGAAGTCAAAACCTTTATTATGACCCCCATACTTGTGAGGTCAAAACCTCTATTATGACCACCATTATGATCAGGTCAAAACCTTTATTATGACCACCATACTGGTGAGGTCAAATCCTTTATTATGACCACCATACTTGTGAGGTCAAAACCTTTATTATGATCACCACACTGAAGAGGTCAAAACCTTTATTATGACCCCCATACTGAAAAGGCCAAAAGCTTTATTATGGCCACCATACGGAAGAGGTCCAACCCTTTATTATGGCCACCATACTGTTGAGGTCAAAACCTTTATTATGACCACCACACTGAAGAGGCCAAAACCTTTATTATGGCCACCATACTGGTGAGGTCAAAACCTTTATTATGGCCACCATACTGGTGAGGTCAAAACCTTTATTATGGCCACCATACTGAAGAGGCCAAAACCTTTATTATGACCATCATACTGGTGAGGTCAAAACCTTTGTTATGGCCACCATACTGGTGAGGTCAAAACCTTTATTATGGCCACCATACTGGTGAGGTCAAAACCTTTATTATGACCCCCATACTGAAGAGGCCAAAACCTTTATTATGGCCACCATACTGAAGAGGTCCAAACCTTTATTATGGACACCATACTGGTGAGGTCAAAACCTTTATTATGACCACCACACTGAAGAGGCCAAAACCTTTATTATGGCCACCATGTTGGTGAGGTCAAAACCTTTATTATGGCCACCATACTGAAGAGGTCCAAACCTTTATTATGACCACCACTCTGAATAGAACAAAACCTTTATTATGGCCACCATACTGAAGAGGCCAAACCTTTATTATGACCATCATACTGGTGAGGTCAAAACCTTTATTATGACCACCATACTGGTGAGGTCAAAACCTTTATTATGACCACCACACCGAAGAGGTCAAAACCTTTATTATGGCCCCCACACCGAAGAGGTCAAAACCTTTATTATGGCCCCCATACTGAAGAGGCCAAAACCTTTATTATGACCACCACACCGAAGAGGTCAAAACCTTTATTATGACCACCACACCGAAGAGGTCAAAACCTTTATTATGACCACCACACCGAAGAGGTCAAAACCTTTATTATAACCACCACACCGAAGAGGTCAAAACCTTTATTATGGCCACCATACTGAAGAGGCCAAAACCTTTATTATGACCACCATACTGAAGAGGTCAAAACCTTTATTATGGCCACCATACTGAAGAGGCCAAAACCTTTATTATGACCACCACACCGAAGAGGTCAAAACCTTTATTATAACCACCACACTGAAGAGGCCAAAACCTTTATTATGGCCAAAATACTGGTGAGGTCAAAACCTTTATTATAGCGACCATACTGAAGAGGCCAAAACCTTTATTATGACCAACATACTGGTGAGGTCAAAACCTTTATTATGGCCACCATACTGATGAGGTCAAAACCTTTATTATGACCATCATACTGGTGAGGTCAAAACCTTTATTATGACCACCACACTGAAGAGGTCAACACCTTTATTATGACCACCATACTGAAGAGGTCAAAACCTTTATTATGACCACCACACTGAAGAGGCCAATACCTTTATTATGGCCACCATACTGAAGAGGCCAAAACCTTTATTATGACAACCATATTGAAGAGGCCAAAACCTTTATTATGGCCACCATACTGAAGAGGTCCAACCCTTTATTATGGCCTCCATACTGGTGAGGTCAAAACCTTTATTATGACAATCATACTGGTGAGGTCAAAACCTTTATTATGACCACCACACTGGTGAGGTCAAAACCTTTATTATGGCCACCATACTGGTGAGGTCAAAACCTTTATTATGACCACCACACTGAAGAGGCCAAAATCTTTATTATGGCCACCATACTGGTGAGGTCAAAACCTTTATTATGGCCACCATACTGAAGAGGTCAAAACCTTTATTATGGCCACCATACTAAAGAGGCCAAAACCTTTATTATGACCACCATACTGAAGAGGTCCAAACCTTTATTATGGCCACCATACTGGTGAGGTCCAAACCTTTATTATGGCCACCATACTGGTGAGGTCAAAACCTTTATTATTGCCACCATACTGAAGAGGCCAAAACCTGTATTATGACCATCATACTGGTGAGGTCAAAACCTTTATTATGGCCACCATACTGGTGAGGTCAAAACCTTTATTATGACCTCCACACTGGTGAGGTCAAAACCTTTATTATGACCACCACACTGAAGAGGCCAAAACCTTTATTATGACCACCATACTGGTGAAGTCAAAACCTTTATTATGACCCCCATACTTGTGAGGTCAAAACCTCTATTATGACCACCATTATGATCAGGTCAAAACCTTTATTATGACCACCATACTGGTGAGGTCAAATCCTTTATTATGACCACCATACTTGTGAGGTCAAAACCTTTATTATGATCACCACACTGAAGAGGTCAAAACCTTTATTATGACCCCCATACTGAAAAGGCCAAAAGCTTTATTATGGCCACCATACGGAAGAGGTCCAACCCTTTATTATGGCCACCATACTGTTGAGGTCAAAACCTTTATTATGACCACCACACTGAAGAGGCCAAAACCTTTATTATGGCCACCATACTGGTGAGGTCAAAACCTTTATTATGGCCACCATACTGGTGAGGTCAAAACCTTTATTATGGCCACCATACTGAAGAGGCCAAAACCTTTATTATGACCATCATACTGGTGAGGTCAAAACCTTTATTATGGCCACCATACTGGTGAGGTCAAAACCTTTATTATGGCCACCATACTGGTGAGGTCAAAACCTTTATTATGACCCCCATACTGAAGAGGCCAAAACCTTTATTATGGCCACCATACTGAAGAGGTCCAAACCTTTATTATGGCCACCATACTGGTGAGGTCAAAACCTTTATTATGACCACCACACTGAAGAGGCCAAAACCTTTATTATGGCCACCATGTTGGTGAGGTCAAAACCTTTATTATGGCCACCATACTGAAGAGGTCCAAACCTTTATTATGACCACCACTCTGAATAGAACAAAACCTTTATTATGGCCACCATACTGAAGAGGCCAAACCTTTATTATGACCATCATACTGGTGAGGTCAAAACCTTTATTATGACCACCATACTGGTGAGGTCAAAACCTTTATTATGACCACCACACCGAAGAGGTCAAAACCTTTATTATGGCCCCCACACCGAAGAGGTCAAAACCTTTATTATGGCCCCCATACTGAAGAGGCCAAAACCTTTATTATGACCACCACACCGAAGAGGTCAAAACCTTTATTATGACCACCACACCGAAGAGGTCAAAACCTTTATTATAACCACCACACCGAAGAGGTCAAAACCTTTATTATGGCCACCATACTGAAGAGGCCAAAACCTTTATTATGACCACCATACTGAAGAGGTCAAAACCTTTATTATGGCCACCATACTGAAGAGGTCAAAACCTTTATTATGACCACCACACTGAAGAGGTCAAAACCTTTATTATGGCCACCATACTGAAGAGGCCAAAACCTTTATTATGACCACCACACCGAAGAGGTCAAAACCTTTATTATAACCACCACACTGAAGAGGCCAAAACCTTTATTATGGCCAAAATACTGGTGAGGTCAAAACCTTTATTATAGCGACCATACTGAAGAGGCCAAAACCTTTATTATGACCAACATACTGGTGAGGTCAAAACCTTTATTATGGCCACCATACTGATGAGGTCAAAACCTTTATTATGACCATCATACTGGTGAGGTCAAAACCTTTATTATGACCACCACACTGAAGAGGTCAACACCTTTATTATGACCACCATACTGAAGAGGTCAAAACCTTTATTATGACCACCACACTGAAGAGGCCAATACCTTTATTATGGCCACCATACTGAAGAGGCCAAAACCTTTATTATGACAACCATATTGAAGAGGCCAAAACCTTTATTATGGCCACCATACTGAAGAGGTCCAACCCTTTATTATGGCCTCCATACTGGTGAGGTCAAAACCTTTATTATGACAATCATACTGGTGAGGTCAAAACCTTTATTATGGCCACCATACTGAAGAGGTCAAAACCTTTATTATGACCACCACACTGAAGAGGTCAAAACCTTTATTATGGCCACCATACTGAAGAGGCCAAAACCTTTATTATGGCCACCATACTGAAGAGGCCAAAACCTTTATTATGGCCACCATACTGAAGAGGCCAAGACCTTTATTATGGCCATCATACTGGTGAGGTCAAAACCTTTATTATGACCCCCATACTGAAGAGACCAAAACCTTTATTATGGCCACCATATTGAAGAGGTCCAAACCTTTATTATGGCCACCATACTGAAGAGGTCCAAACCTTTATTATGACCACCACACTGAAGAGGCCAAAACCTTTATTATGGGAACCATATTGGTGAGGTCAAAACCTTTATTATGGCCACCATATTGAAGAGGTCCAAACCTTTATTATGGCCACCATACTGAAGAGGTCCAAACCTTTATTATGACCACCACACTGAAGAGGTCAAAACCTTTATTATGGCCACCATATTGGTGAGGTCAAAACCTTTATTATGACCACCACACTGGTGAGGTCAAAACCTTTATTATGACCATCATACTGGTGAGGTCAAAACCTTTATTATGACCATCATACTGAAGAGGCCAAAACCTTTATTATGGCCACCATACTGAAGAGGCCAAAACCTTTATTATGGCCACCATACTGAAGAGGCCAAAACCTTTATTATGACCATCATACTGGTGAGATCAAAACCTTTATTATGGCCACCATACTGAAGAGGCCAAAATCTTTATTATGACCCCCATACTGAAGAGGCCAAAACCTTTATTATGGCCACCATACTGAAGAGGCCAAAACCTTTATTATGGCCACCATACTGAAGAGGCCAAAACCTTTATTATGACCATCATACTGGTGAGATCAAAACCTTTATTATGGCCACCATACTGAAGAGGCCAAAACCTTTATTATGGCCACCATACTGAAGAGGTCCAACCCGTTATTATGGCCACCATATTGAAGAGGTTCAAACCTTTATTATGGCCACAATACTGAAGAGGTCCCACCCGTTATTATGGCCACCATATTGAAGAGGTTCAAACCTTTATTATGGCCACTATACTGAAGAGGTCCAAACCTTTATTATGACCACCATACTGAAGAGGCCAAAACCTTTATTATGACCATCATACTGGTGAGGTCAAAACCTTTATTATGGCCACCATACTGGTGAGGTCAAAACCTTTATTATGACCACCATACTGGTGAGGTCAAAACCTTTATTATGACCATCATACTGGTGAGGTCAAAACCTTTATTATGGCCACCATACTGGTGAGGTCAAAATCTTTATTATGACCCCCATACTGAAGAGGCCAAAACCGTTATTATGACCATCATACTGATGAGGTCAAAACCTTTATTATGACCATCATACTGGTGAGGTCAAAACCTTTATTATGACCATCATACTGGTGAGATCAAAACCTTTATTATGGCCACCATACTGAAGAGGCCAAAATCTTTATTATGACCCCCATACTGAAGAGGCCAAAACCTTTATTATGGCCACCATATTGAAGAGGTCCAAACCTTTATTATGGCCACCATACTGAAGAGGTCCAAACCTTTATTATGACCACCACACTGAAGAGGCCAAAACCTTTATTATGGGAACCATACTGGTGAGGTCAAAACCTTTATTATGGCCACCATACTGGTGAGGTCAAAACCTTTATTATGGCCACCATACTGAAGAGGCCCAAACCTTTATTATGACCATCATACTGGTGAGTTCAAAACCTTTATTATGGCCACCATACTGGTGAGGTCAAAACCTTTATTATGGCCACCATATTGGTGAGGTCAAAACCTTTATTATGACCACCATGCTGATGAGGTCAATACCTTTATTATGACCCCCATACTGGTGAGGTCAAAACCTTTATTATGGCCACCATACTGAAGAGATCCAAACCTTTATTATGACCACCACACTGAAGAGGCCAAAACCTTTATTATGACCACCACACTGGTGAGGTCAAAACCTTTGTTATGGCCACCATACTGGTGAGGTCAAAACCTTTATTGTGGCCACCATATTGGTGAGGTCAAAACCTTTATTATGACCACCATACTGGTGAGGTCAAAACCTTTATTATGACCATCATACTGGTGAGGTCAAGACCTTTATTATGACCACCATACTGGTGAGGTCAAGACCTTTATTATGACCACCATACTGGTGAGGTCAAAACCTTTATTTTGACCACCATATACTGAGGTCTTCACCATTTACACTGAGTGTACAAAACATTAGGAATGCTCTTTCCATGACATAGACTGACCAGGGGAATCCACTTCAATCAGTGTAGATGAAGGGAGGAGACAAATAAGGATTTTTAAGCCATGAGACAATTGAGACATGGATTGTGTATGTGTCCCATTCAGAGGTGAATGGGCAAGATAAAAGATTTAAGTGCTTTTGAACGGGGTATGACGGTAGGAGCCAGGTGAACCAGTGTGAGTTTGTCAAGAACTGCAACGCTGCTGGTTTTTCATGTTCAACAGTTTCCCATGTGTATCAAGAATGGTCCACCACCCAAAGGACATCCAGCCAACTTGACACAACTGTGGGAAGCATTGAGTCAACATGGCCAGAATCCCTGTGGAACGCTTTCGACACCTTGTAGAGTCCAAGCCCCGACAAATAGAGGCAGTTCTGAAGGCAAAAGGGGGTGTAACTTAATATTAGAAAGGTGTTCTTAATGTTTTGTTCACTCAGTGTATAACCTAAGGTCATTTTAGTAAATCACATCAGTCTCCTACACATAGTAATGCCAGAGTTGACATGCATCCCTCTGTCCCCTCCCTATCTCCTTCCTCTCTGTGCAGGAGAGCCCCTATGTGATGCGTAAGGGGAACTACCAGGAGTACCAGAGGAATGACCAGTACGAAGGCTTCTGTGTGGACATGTTGAGAGAGCTGGCAGACATCTTGAAGTGCTCCTTCAGGATTAAACTGGTGGATGATGGGCTGTATGGAGCGCCTGAACCCAACGGGTCCTGGACCGGCATGGTGGGAGAGCTCATCAACAGGGTGAACACACACACACACACACACACACACACACACACACACACACACACACACACACACACACACACACACACACACACACACACACACACACACACACACACACACACACACACACACACACACACACACACACACACACACACAATAATAAGAGACTATGTGTGCTTAATTAGGTCACACTTCAATCATACTTCAATTACCACAGTGTGGTCCCCATGTGTCTCTTGCCATTGTGCTGCCCTGCTCCCCACTCTCTCTGCTCTCCTGACTGATCAAACCAGACTAATCCCATGTTCATCAATTAGGCTTTAATTTGAACAGCCAGCGAACAGTTCTGCTGCAGTGCATCTCTGGTTCTATTGTCTCTCTGAAAACAATTTTTCTCTCTCTGTGTATGTGTCACTCTGTCTTTCTCCCTCGCTGGGGTGGAGGGAACGCCATTGGCTCATAGGTGCATCTCCAAACCAGGGGTCTCTGACCGAAGTGTTGGTTTGTTGTCATCTATTTCTGACCCTCTATCTCTCTCTCTCTCCTCTCCTCCCCCCCCCCCCCCCCCAGAAAGCAGACTTGGCAGTAGCAGGCTTTACCATCACGTCTGAGAGGGAGAAAGTCATAGACTTCTCCAAGCCCTTCATGACGCTAGGAATCAGCATCTTGTACAGAGTCCACCTGGTAAGACAGACACACCAGAGCAGTTGGGTGTATTGGATTCCCCTAACTGCTGTTTGTGCTATCCTGTTTATTTTATGGGCCGTGACAATGCATTTCTTTGAGGCTATCGAGGATATCTGAATCTGATTTGGAAAGATAGAATGGATAGGTCTTATAGAGTTCATGGTTGTACATCGCACACGTTTACCGTTCAACTCTCTGAGGCTTACATTTGTTGCATTATGAACAGTTTAAAATTGCAGAGATGATTTGCTGTACAGTTGCAGGGAAGAACACTGCCCCTCTGTGGTTGAAAGAGGAACTACATGACAGCTATGTAATGTAATGTAATGTAACAGAGCCACTCCAACCTGTCCTATCTCTCTCTCTGTCTTGTTTTAGGGGAGGAAACCGGGGTATTTCTCCTTCCTGGACCCCTTCTCTCCAGCCGTTTGGCTCTTCATGCTGCTTGCCTACCTGGCTGTCAGCTGTGTGCTCTTCCTGGCTGCAAGGTAAGTGCATGAAAGAGCACCACAGTAACCCAGGGCAACAGGAACAGGAAACTAGTGAGGAACTCTGGGATTGTTTGTGCATTTTGGTTGACATAATTGAATAATAATGAGTTTTAGTAGCTTATATACACACCAAATTAAAATGCCTTGGTTGATATAGATATATGTTGTGTACAGAGGTCCTTATGGTCCTTTCTCTCCTCTACACTTTTAGAAAAAAGGTGCTATCTAGAACCTAAAAGGGTTCTTCGGCTGTCGCCGTAGAAGAACCCTTTGAGGAATCCTTTTTGGTTCCAGGTAGAACCCTTTTGGGTTTCATGTGTAACCCTTTCCACAGAGGGTTCTACATGGAACCCAAAAGGGTTCTACCTGAAACCAAAACGGGTTATCCTATGGGGACAGCCAAAGAACCCTTATGGAACCCTTTTTTCTAAGAGTGTTCTCCTCTCCTACTTCCAGGTTAAGTCCCTATGAGTGGTACAACCCCCACCCATGTCTGCAGGGGCACAAGGACATGCTGGAGAACCAGTACACCCTAGGGAACAGCCTGTGGTTCCCTGTAGGAGGCTTCATGCAGCAGGGCTCTGAGATCATGCCCCGTGCCCTGTCCACACGCTGCGTCTCAGGGGTCTGGTAAGTCTCAGTCTCTGTGTGTGTGTGTGTGTGTGTGTGTGTGTGTGTGTGTGTGTGTGTGTGTGTGTGTGTGTGTGTAGATGGTGGGTAAGTATGTCTCAGTCTGTATGTCTCAGTCCGAGTAAATGTCTCTCTGTCACCCTCTCCTCTCTCATTTCTCTCCCTGTCTGTGATTCTGTCAAACTCTATTTTCTCTGTCTTTCTCTCTCTATCTGTCTCTCTCTCTGTCTCTCTCTGACGGTGTCACTTCTCCCTTTCTTTCCCTCTCTCTATCCCCCCTCTCCTTCTCTTACTCTCTCTAACTCTGTCTCTCTCTTCTCCCAGGTGGATGTTTACGCTGATCATCATCTCCTCCTACACGGCCAACCTGGCAGCCTTCCTGACCGTCCAGAGGATGGAGGTGCCCATCGAGTCTCCTGACGACCTGGCCGACCAGACCAACATCGAGTATGGCACTATCCACGGGGGGAGCACCATGACTTTCTTCATGGTACGGCCCGACGCTGGCCCTGGGGGGCGTATGTAGAGCTTTGAATGGAGAATGACTGGGAGGGAGGTGTGTGTGTGTGTGCTGTTGTTCTAGTATTTGCCGACCTGTCTCAGATCGCTCCTATTTGTATTTGTGTGTATGGTGAGGTGGGTATGTGGTTGATCACAGTTTGTGTGTGTGTGTGTGTGTGTGTGTGTGTGTGTGTGTGTGTGTGTGTGTGTGTGTGTGTGTGTGTGTGTGTGTGTGTGTGTGTGTGTGTGTGTGTGTGTGTGTGTGTGTGTGTGTGAGAGAGTGTATTTGTTTCCCTATTTGCTGGCATGTCTCTGAGCTCTTGTTGTGTTCTTTATGGCTGTTAGTGTTAAGTGGCTGAGTGTCAGTGTTTGCTTATGTAAGAGCTGCTGGCATCTGTGTTTGTCAGTGTATTTGGACTGTGTGCTTGATTGTGCATGTGTGTTTGTGAGTAAGTGTTTAGGTGTGTGTGTGTGGGGGTTAGAGTGTGAGTGTTTGTTTGTGTATCTTTATTGTGTGTATGTTCATTGTGCTTACCCAGACCTCCCTTGATGCTGTATCATCCCTCTCTCCACCTCTTAACTGTACCTCTTAACTGTACATACTACCGAAGAGTCCTTCACATCCAACCCACATCTCACCTCTTTTGTTGCATATACAATACTGTATCTAACTGGTTGCTGTTACCTTGACTCTGTGTCTATGCTGTTCCTTAGCATGACATATTGTATGTACACTACCACCTGGCGTTTGATTCAGCTGCATCTGGATAAAGGATAATGCATCTGTTTAATTATGAGTAAATATGAGGAAATGTATATATCTCTCTTTTCCTACCCTTCCTTCTCTATCCCTTCTCCCCCCTCCCTTCTCCTCCCTCCCCTTTCCCTTTCCCTTTCCCACCCCTCCATCTCTTTCCTCCACCCCCCCCACCTCCCTCCCCCCCTCCAGAACTCGCGCTACCAGACATACCAGCGCATGTGGAACTACATGCACTCCAAGCAGCCCAGTGTGTTTGTGAAGAGCACGGAGGAGGGCATTGCCCGCGTGGTCAACTCTAAATATGCCTTCCTCCTGGAGAGCACCATGAATGAGTACTACCGCAAACTCAACTGTAACCTCACCCAGATAGGTGGTCTGCTGGACACCAAGGGCTACGGCATCGGCATGCCACTGGGTGAGAGAGGGATGGAGGTATAGGGGGAGAGAGGGATGGAGGAAGGTATGGGGAGAGAAAAGGATGGGGGGAGGGAGGTATGGGGAAGAGAGGAATGGAGGGAGGAAGGAAGGGAGGTATGGTAGAGAAATGGGTGGAGGGAGGTATAGGAGGATAGAGGGATGATGGGGAAGGATGGAGGGAGGTATGGTGGAGAGGGATGGAGGGTGGGATGGAGGGAGGTATGCGGGGAGAAATGAGAGAGGGATGGAGAGAGGTATGGGGGAGAGATGGATGGGAGAGATGGGAAAGAGGAGAGATGGGAAAGAGGAGAGATGGAGAGATGGGGAGAGGAGAGATGGGGGAAAAGGAGAGATGGGAAAGAGAGAAGAAGAGATTGTGTGAGAATGGTGGTGAAATAGAGGGAGGATGGGAGACAGGGAGAGACGGGGGAGTGGTACAACCCACAACATCTGGATGAGAAGGGGAGGAGACCACAAGCCTTTTAATTCCTCTTCCCCTCCATCTTTAATCCCCTCTTTCTCCTCCTCCCTCTTTCCTTTTGCCCTCCCAGGATCTCCGTTCAGAGAGGAGATCACTATGGCCATCCTGCACCTGCAGGAGAACAACAGGCTGGAGATCCTGAAGAGGAGGTGGTGGGAGGGAGGACAGTGCCCTAAAGAGGAGGACCACAGAGCCAAGGGTCAGTACACTACTCTGTTTCCAGTGTCTTTGCAGCTTTGTATCTCAACTAATGTCTGTGAGTGTTCTGAATGTACTGTAAGATGGGAGATTACCAGGGTTTGTGGTTTTGTGTGTGTAACTGTTCTTGTGTTAAATCAGGGGCATATTGGTGGTACTGTATGTGTGTGTGTATTATTAACCATCATGTCTCTCCTCCACAGGTCTGGGCATGGAGAACATCGGGGGTATCTTCGTGGTGTTGATCAGTGGCCTCATCATCGCTGTGTTCGTGGCCATCATGGAGTTTGCGTGGTCGACGCGCTGCTCTTCAGAGACAGACGAGGTACGCCCTCACTCCTGCCCTCGCCGACACCACAGACCCATCCCAGTAGGTCCCCATGGCAACACACCAACCCTGACTCCCCATCCTCTGTCGTGCAGCGTGTGTGTGTTTGTTGGGCCGCCTCTGGAACTGTGTGTGTTTGAATATGTGTTCGTCGGGCTGCTTCTAGCACCATGTGTGTGTATGTTAATCAGTGTGTGTCTAGTCTGTGTGTTTCACTGTTGGGTTTGCTATGTATTGTGCATGGGTGATGAGGGTGGCTAGTTTTACAACTGAACCTCAAATGAAGCAGGACAGATTTCTCCTGTAAGCAGATCAGGGTCCAGTCACATGTTGTGATGTTGTGTGAACGTACTTGTGTTGGCATGCTATAGTACTAGCGTTGGTGTGTGATCGCGGGAGGGTATTTTGACTGTGATCAGAATGTGTTCATGTTTAGTACAGGGTATGGATAAGCCAATATTGTGATGCCAATATTTGCTTGCTTAACCTTTAACGAGTCACCAACCCGGATCCGGGATCACCCCCCACTCCCCCCCCACTGAGTAGCATAGCTAGCATAGCGTCACAAGTAAATTGTAGCATCTAAATATCATTAAATCACAAGTCCAAGACACCAGATGAAAGATACAGATCTTGTGAATAAAGCCACCATTTCAGATTTTTAAAATGTTTTACAGGGAAGACACAATATGTAAATCTATTAGCTAACCACGTTAGCATAAGACACAATTTTTTTACTCCAACAGTTTTTTCCTGCGTCAGTAGCTATCACTAATTCGACTAAATAAAAATATATATAGCCACTAACCAAGAAACAACTTCATAAGATGACAGTCTGATAACATATTTATGGTATAGCATAGTTTTTTTTTGAAAAATGTGCATTTTTCAGGTATAAATCACAGTTCTACATTGCAGCTGCAATCTGAAATAGTGCTGACGCAGCCAGAACAATTACAGAGACCAACGTCATATAACTAATTACTTATCTTAAAACATTTCAGAAAAATACACAGCGTACAGATATTGAAAGCCCAACATCTGGTGAATCCAAACAATATTTCAGATTTATTAAATGTTTTATAGCGAAAACAAAATGTAGCGCTAAATTAGCATAGCCACGCCAGCCAGAACCAGCTGGGCGCCCCCGACCAGTTCACATGCACGACAGATATATGAAATAACATCGTAAATTGGGTCTTACTATTGCTGATCTTTCATCAGAATGTTGATCAATGTGTCCTTAGTCCTGATGAGTCGTTCAATCCATTCATAATGGCAACTTTCCCTCTTCATTTAGCATATGTACTGGTCGACTGGCCAAAGTAAAAAAAGTCACAGAACGGAACACGGCAAAACTCCCGAAAAAATTCAAATAATCTGATTAAACTATATTGAAAAAACATACATTAAGATGATATGGTCACATGTATCAAACAAACTTCGAGACGGAGATAGTTTTCATCCGTAACGGCAGCAAAACAGTAGACAATCGCACCTCCAAATAGCGCGAGTCAGAGAACCGGAAGTTGTCGGTCACGCCAAAGAAATAGGTCTTATTTCACGTCAGTACAAGGTAAACAAAAAATTTCTCCTCTGACGTCCTCTTGACACCCAGAGGAAGACGAATGAAGTGTGTTTCGGGTCATAGGTGGCGTGACCATATATAGGCAGAGCGTTGAAGCGAGCATACACATCTTGCATTCTTCTTCTTGGTCAGGGAAAGTGCTGTCAAATGACTTCTGTTTAACTCAGAGACAAAATTGAAACGGTTTTAGAAACTATAGATTGTTTTCTATCCAATGGTATTAATTATATGCATATAGTAAGAGCAATAATTGAATAAGAGGCAGTTTAATCTGTAGAGGAAGTTATGCTAATGCGAAAACAGCACCCCCTATAGTGGCAAGAATTAAGAAGCAGTGTGTAATGATTTCCCTGGCATTAAATGTCACGATCTATCTTCTTTTACATGCCTCACATGCTGGTACTCTTCCTTTCCATTCTTGGATCACTCCTCGCTCTGTGTGTGTCTGCCACACCTGTCATTCTGTCAATTAGTGTCTGTTTTCTGATAATGAATACTGTTTCTGTTTGTGTAAGAGTATTATTCATCATTGTTATGATTTTGTGGATTAGAATATTCCATAATGTCTATGTCTATATGTCCTTGATGCATTTTGTTGGAACTTTTTTGCAAGTGTGTGATGCTGTTGGAATGTTAGAGGTATGTGTGTGTGTCTGTTTGGGTCTGTGTTTGTGTGTGTTGTTTGTCTACATGCACCTCAGTTTGCGGGCCTGCCTGTTTGTTCATAGTTCCTTATGTACCATTATATATATTATATATAATGTGTAATGAACACAATTTGTTCTGCTCAGTTGGTAATTTGTATGGATTGTATTAACTCTCTCTGCTTTTTGGATATTCTCCAACCTCTATCCATCTCTACATCTCCGCTCATTATCTCCAAATAATTTCTATTCATTAACACTTTCATTGCCATCCCTGCCTTTTCTACCTTTCTATACCCTCATTCGGTTCTCCTCTCCTCCTACCATCTCTTTTACTCCACCTCCGCCATGTTTCTGCTTTCCTTCTCTTTTTTGCTTCCCCTCTTTCTTCCCCCCACCTTCCTACTCTCCCCCTCTATCTCTTTCCCTTTGCCTTCCCTCTTTTTCCCCCCGTCTGTCTACTTTGCTTTGTGGCCCCCTATCTCTCCCTATTCTCCCCTTCCCGTCGTCCCTCTCTCTCTCCTCTGTTCTCCCAGGTGTCTGTCTGTCAGGAGATGCTCACCGAGTTCCGAAACGCTGTCTCCTGTAAGAAGAGTTCCCGTTCCCGTCGTCGCCGCCCCCTGGGCAACTCCGCGGCCCTCCGCCACCCCACCCGCATCGCCCTGGGGGCCCAGCGGCCACTCCGCCTCGTACGGGAGATGCGCCTCAGCAACGGCAAGCTCTACAGTGGCTCGGGATCCCTGACTGGGGGAGCAGGGGGGCCAGGAGGGGGTGTAGGGGCTGGGGGAGGTCCATCAGACATGGGCCCTGGGCCTCAGCGACTCCTGGAGGACCCTCTGGGGGCTAACACCACCCCTCCTCACCCGCCCCAGCCTCAGGCCCCCGTGGCGCTCCCTCGCAGCTGCACGCACGTCAGGATCTGCCAGGAGTGCAGGAGGATCCAGAGCCTGAGGTCAGGGATGGGGTCCACAAGGATCCCCCCCTCATCTGCACCTCTGCCGCGCCTGCCCCCTCCTCCTCCCCCCTCCTCCTCCAACACAGACAGCGAGGGGGGAGGGGGGTCCAGCCCCCGGCGGCTCCCCCACAGCACCCCTGCACCCTGCCTACCCATACCACCCCCACAGAGCAGCACCGACACAGACCTTCTGGGGAAGCAGGACTAAGACTGACGAACTAGGAGGGGCTGGAGGGTATATGGGGGCAAGTTAATGGTGACTTAACTGATGTTTTGAGCTGCTCAGTGACACACTATTCTCTGACCCTCTGTACATTGGCCTCCAGGAGGGAACTACAGGGAGAGAAGGAGGGAGAAAGAGAGAGAGAGAATTAGAGGGATCAAAGACGTTGTGAGACGTGTGATGAAGCAATGGAAAGGATATATTTGCACAGATACCAAAAGACACACCCATACAGAAGGAGAAAGAAGGAGAGACTTCCTTTGCTCTCCAGCGCGCTGCCCAGCTGGTTCTGATGTTAGCCCAGTCTGTTCACAGAACCATGCTCCACTATGTTCTGGTTTTGTGGTTTACTTGAAGATGGCTGCTCGGTTCTTATCTTGACTTACCAGTGGACCAATCAGGACTGAGCTACACTGGATAAAGTAGTCAGGTAACGCACATAATTTGATGCCAGACCTACTGGTTTCTCTGTTGGTCTCTCCCTGTTCTCCCCGCTCTCTCTCTCCATCTCTCTCTCTCTCTCTCTTTCCCTTTCCATGGTACCACAGACTCATCTAGAGCGGCCAGCTCTTCCTCTCTGGACGGTGACCACTGGAGGAGGAGCCCACATCGATCCTGGAGGACCTTAAATCTATGTAACATACAACAACAGAAGACTTTTAAACTGACTCTGAGAATTATATGATTTTCCAGATTTTTTTGTTGTTGTCTTTGTCGTTTGGTTACCATTGTTCTAAGTGGAAGTTACAGAAAAATAAAGACTATATATGTGACTAATGTGGTGGATCACGACACACTATGAAGACAAGACTCCCCTGAGGTTTACTGTGTGGAGGAGGTGTTTTGTCCCTCCGGGGACCCCGTAGCTGCTTTTGAAACGACATTGAAGAAAGCAGATTTGGCTGGAAATTAGTTGTAACAAAGTCAGATATGCATAATATAATTTCTGTGTGTGTGTGTGTGTGTGTGTGTGTGTGTGTGTGTGTGTGTGTGTGTGTGTGTGTGCGTGCGCGGAGAGATCTGTCCTTACAGCAAGTGAGAGGAACAAATGATCATACCAAGTATATGATAATCAGAGGCTTTGCGATGTGAAATAACTTGTTATCCTGGAGAATACTTGCCAAGCCTTTTCTCCTCTTTACCTCTGTTCATAGCACAGAGAGAGAGGAAGAGGAGAGAGGAAGATGAGAGAGAGAGAAAAAGGAGAGAGCGATGGAGAGAGGAAGAGGAGAGAGATAGAGGAGTAAGAGAAAAAATAGGAATGCAACAGAGAGGAACAGAGAGATAAAGGAGGACTGTATTTGAATGACAAATCCCTAATGGAACTACTTCCATAATGAGATTTGTCCTGATCTGGTAATTCTGGGCAGCATCTTGCAGGGGGCTTGGCCGCGCTGCCGGGAGGCTGGGACTAAAGCTTCCCTGCTCTACATCACATTGAACTGGCTGTCTGCAGCACAGACGCCTGCCAGAACTCCACACAGAGCTCCACACCACCCTGAGCCCTCTCATTACAGCCTGTGGAGCTTTAGATCTGGTAATTATTCCCCTTTAATAACTAATAGCCACACAATGACTATGGAGGAGACGGAGGTCATGGTTTAATGTTATAAAAGTATGACGGGGAATAATGTTACAGGGTTCAAGCCTTTCTGAGGCTTTCTGCTGCCTCTCTCACACATACACCACAGATCATCATACACACACACTGACAGACATAACCATGCAACCTAAGAAATACATAATTATTTATGTTTTTCTTCTCTTGGACCCACAGTGCATCCGTGAGCCAGACACACACATCTGCATAGGTCACCACTCTAGTCTCAACTCAATGCTGTGAAACCATTGGATGGCTTTCTTCCAATACACTTCATCTCCTTTCCTACACAACAATTGATCTTACAGGGATAGACAGCTGGTGCATCTCTAACCGGTCTTTTCACCTATCAGTGGTGAAGAAGGAAAGGAGATAAGAAAATGAAGACCTTTGAGTATTGGGACATATAACAATGTCAGGGGGGGAAGGAGGGGTAGCCAAAGTGAATCAGAGGGGTGTCTGTGAGGGGAGAGAGTTTACTCAACAAAACAAACAAATAGTTTCTGTTAACTTTTCAGTTCTCTGTTATTTTTTCATATTTCTATACTAGTGCAAAATGGATTATTAAAAGAATGATGTTGAATATTATGATTCAATTTGTATTATTATTATTCCTATTGAAGTACGGATCTATAGGAGGATGCTGCTGTTTTGGGGAGATGGGTGGAGGGTGGGCAGGGGTGGGTTGATAGAGGTGAGGGGTGACGGGTACGTCCTCTCGATAGCAGCAACCTGATGTTAAATCCTATAGACACACAAACTCGTTTGGAATAAAAAATATTCTAACTGTCCAAGCTGGCAAGATGTATCGTCTGTTCCTGCAGTGTTAAAGTGTGTGTCTGACAATTTGTCTTTTATTGTATGTTTTTCAGTTTCAGGGTGAGCACCTAATTATTTTGTGGTATCCATTTTAGCTGGGTCGTTCCACTGAGAGTGTCTCTTGGGTAGTGTAATAACTACTGATTTCACTTCATTTTAACATTATGTCATAAAGAGCACATGTTCAACTTCATAACTAACATGTTAAATCTCCAGAGGTTAAAAGAAGAAAAATGACCATAAAAGTTGACAATTAAAGTAACAGGGTTGAATGTAACAGGTTTGACGATTTCATCTTAAACCAGCCAAGCTTGCTGTGTGCAACAGGGAGGGGCAACTGAATGTAAGCATAACAAAAAATGTGAAATTGTTTTGAAATGTGTATTTATTTATTTACAATATGATGAGAGTTTAAAAGTAGAATGAAAATAGCATGTGCAGGAGAGGTAAGAAGAAAAAAAACCTGAGACTTGTAGGCACCTCCCCCTTTCTAACGTTTATAAAAGATAACCATACAAAAAAGTATGTAAAATGTTTAAGATAGATTAGTGCTAAAATGTTGTTTATTAAACAACTAATTGACCGACGTCTGTTCAATTACTTGAATTCCATGTAGTTAGTTCTTTAGAGGGAAATCAAATCACTCACGAGAGAAATCAAGTCAAGAATTATGTGGGATGCGGGGTTGAAGGGAGTTGTAGTTTTCATTAAGCAAATATTCAACCTTGTTCAGTGCAGAAACATGGTACTTAACTACAATGACCCTGATCCATTGCGCCTGTTGTTTCCTGCTCAAACAGAGACTGTTGTCACTAGTTGCCTCTGCCACTGCATCATAAACCCTACCTATTTCTACAATTTATCTTCATAAAATGTGACTTTAAACCTAACCTTAACCACACTGCTAACCTTTTGCCTAACCCTCACCTTAAATCAAGACCAAAAATTCAATTTTTGTTTTCATGAATTTGTACAATATAGCCAATTTTGACTTTGTCACTGTGCTATCTCATGGAAACTGACAGAGACTTATACAGTTTTAAGCATGTTATGTTTTTTATTATATATTTATTTTACTAGGCGCAAGTCAGTTAAGAACAAATTCTTATTTACAATGACAACCTACCCGAGCCAAACCCAGACATCACTGGGACAATTGTGAGCCGCCCTACGGGACTCCTAATCACGGCCGGATGTGACACAGCCTGGATTCGAACCAGGGACTGTGGTGATGCCTCTTGCAGTGCCTATGCAGTGCCTAAGACCGCTGCGCCACTCGGGAGCCGTTAGATACGCACAGATCACCTGAGAGAGGAATGTACACAACACAATGACTAGAGGGATAGAGAAAGTTGGTGAAAGTATGCTTTATCTAATTTGAAGAACTAGTAAATTGATTTCAGCTCTGGAGCTGATATTGCCTGAGCAGAGATGAGATGATGACTATAAGGAATGAAAAGCAATATAGTCATCAAATATATACTAGTAATATACACAACTGAAGTATTTTATTATTTCATAGTAATTTCCTATTTTTCAATTGATGTCTACCCAATGTGGACCTGACAGAAACAATGGAATATTTTCAATGTTTTGGCAATAGATGTTCATTGTTTTTGGCCTTGGAATTTCTGTAAAAAAATTAAATAGTTTTAATGTCATTATTTCATAATGCTTTTAATGTTTATAAACTAAAATTGAAAATCGTGATAGATTATGAAAAAATTAACTGAAACTCAACCGACCTCAAAAAGCACTAATCGCTCAGCACTAATACAGATAAACAGATAATTGGAGATTTACACAGTTTTGCATATAAAGGAGAACAAACAAAAAGAAGTGGGCCTCCACCCCCAATCCCCATCCCATCCCCCCCATCCCAACTCAGGCAACATGTCACCATCCAATAAATAATTTTTATGAAACCCACAATAAACATATACTATTGGAATTTTTTCATGATTTAGTTTAGTTGGAGTGTAGATGTGCAGCATGTGATCCAACTGTTGAATTGAGTGTTTTATCAAAATGTACACACATAATGTCACAAGGACATAAATGTGACATTCAAACTCTATGTTTGAAAATGGGAGTTTTGTTAAATGCTCCGTAGTGAGAATAAGAGAAATGTGAACGGTTACAGGATCTGAGGTGGTTTTGTTTTCTGCAGAAATTCCTTCTTGAACATGATGACTTTCATATGCCTTAGTTACAACCTTTTATGGGATACGTAAATATGAGTATTTAAAAAAAAAAGAGATGAGCCTAGTTCAGCCAAGGAAAAAGTACAGAGCTAAACTTGGAGAAAGACACGATCCTTCCTAGCTAGTCATAATTGGCTGAGATAATGGTGTGGTTGGACATGCTGAGCGATAAGTCCTGATTGGTCTGCCATTTCACAAGCTTCTGTCTATAACAGTATGGGGGCTTCCCTGGTCCATATATTTACTGAAAAAAAATATAAACGCAACATGTAAAGTGTTGGTCCCATGTTTCATGAGCTGAAATAAAAGAGCCCAGAAATGTTCCATACGCAAAAAAATGCTTATTTCTTTCAAATTTTGTACACAATTTGTTTACATCCCTGTTAGTGAGCATTTATCCTTTGCCAAGATAATCTATTTACCTGACAGATGTGGCATATCGAAACGCTGATTAAACAGTATAGTCATTACACAGGTGCACCTTATGCAGTTTCGTCACACAACACAATGGCACAGATCTCTCAAGTTTTGAGGGAGCATGGAATTGGCATGCTGACTGCAGGAATGTCCACCAGTGTTCATTTCTCTACCATAAGCCACCTCCAATGTTGTTTTATAAAATTTGGCAGTACGTCCAACCGGCCTCACAACAGCAAACCAAGTGTAACAACTCCATCCCAGGACCACCACATCCGGATAAAATATTGAAATTGGCCTTTACTATTATAGCCCATAGAAACACGCTGAATAACATATTAATAGTTGGCAAAAAGACAGTCACAAATAAATCATGAGGAATAATGTTTTGAAGTGTCTGTCCTATATTCAGACCCCATGACTTTTTCCACATTTTATGTTACAGCCTTATTCTAAAATTGATTAAATAACTTTTTTCCCTCATCAATCTACATAAAATACACCATAATGACAAAGCAAAAACAGGTTTTAAGAAATGTTTGCAAATGTATAAAAAAAATGTATTTACATAAATATTCAGACCCTTTGCTATGAGACTCGAAATTGAGCTTAGGTCAGGTGTAACCCGTCTTCATTGATCATCCTTGAGATTTTTCTACAACTTGATTGGAGTCAACCTGTGGTAAATTCAATTGATTGGACATGATTTGGAAAGGCACACACCTGTCTATATAAGTCCCACAGTTGACCGTGCATGTCAGTGCAAAAACCAAGCAATGAGGTCAAAGGAATTGTCCGTAGAGCTCTGAGATAGGATTGTGGCGAGGCACAGATCTGCGGAAGGGTACCAAAACAATTATGCAGCATTGAAGGTCCCCAAGAACACAGTGGCCTCCATCAATCTTAAATGGAAGAAGTTTGGAACCACTAAGACTCTTTCTAGAGCTGGCTGCCCTGCCAAACTGAGCAATCGGGGAAGAAGGGCCTTGGTCAGGGAGGTGACGAAGAACTCGATGGTCATTCTAACATAGCTCCAAAGTTCCTCTGTGGAGATGGGAGAACCTTCCAGAAGGACAACCATCTCTGCAGCACTCCACCAATCAGGCTTTTATGGTAGAGGGGCCAGACGGAAGCCACTCCTCAGTAAAAGGCACATGACAGCCCACTTGGAGTTTGCCAAAAGGCACCTAAAGGACTCTCAGACCATGAGAAACAAGATTCTCTGGTCTGATGAAACAACGACCCTAAGTACACAGCCAAGAGTCTCTGAATGTCCTTGAGTGGCCTAGCCAGAGCTCGGACTTGATCCCGATCTAACAGCTCTGGAGAGACCTGAAAATAGCTGTGCAACGATGCTCCCCATCCAACCTGGCAGAGCTTAACTTCTTCTGGCTGCAAGCCCGACGCCGGTACACTTATGACAACAGCCAGCTCAAAGTGCAGGGCGCGAAATTCAAAATATATATTTTTTAAATATTTACCTTTCACACATTAACAAGTCCAATACAGCATATGAAAGGTACACATCTTGTGAATCCAGCCAACATGTCCGATTTTTAAAATGTTTTACAGGGAAGACACAATATGTAAATCTATTAGCTAACCACGTTAGCAAAAGACACCACTTTTTTTACTCCACCAGTTTTTTACTCCATCAGTAGCTATCACAAATTCGACCAAATAAAGATATAAATAGCCACTAACCAAGAAACAACTTCATCAGATGACAGTCTGATAACATATTTATTGTATAGCATATGTTTTGTTCGAAAAATGTGCATATTTCAGGTATAAATCATAGTTTACATTGCAGCTACAATCAGAAATTGCACCGAAAGCAGCCATAATATTTACAGACACCAACGTCAAATACCTAATTACTCATCATAAAACATTTCTGAAAAATACATAGTGTACAGCAAATGAAAGACAACCATCTTGTGATTCCAGACAATATTTCCGATTTATTAAGTGTTTTACAGCGAAAACACAATATAGCATTATATTAGCTTACCACAATAGCCAGAAACACAAGCCATTTACCAGCAGCAAAAGTTAGCGATCGTAACAAACCAGCAAAAGATATATAATTTTTGACTAACCTTGATAAGCTTCATCAGATGACAGTCCTATAACATCAGGTTATACATACACTTATGTTTTGTTCGAAAATGTGCATATTTAGAGCTGAAATCAGTGGTTATACATTGTGCTAACGTAGCAGCTTTTTCCCAGAATGTGCGGATATTTTTATGACACTCAACTATTCTGACCAAATAACTAATCATAAACGTTACTAAAAAATACATGTTGTATAGGAAATGATAGATACACTAGTTCTTAATGCAATCGCCGTATTAGAATTCTAAAAACGTCAACAAAGTCAGAGAACGGAACACGGCAAAACTCCGGAAAAAATTTCAATAATCTGATTAAACTATATTGAAAAAACATACTTTACGATGATATGGTCACATGTATCAAATAAAATCAGAGCCGGAGATAGTAGTCGTCCATAACGGCAGCTAAACAGAAGGCAATCCCACTGTCCATCTCGCGCTGCCAAGAGTACCGGAAATGAGGGACACGTCATACAGAAGAGCTTGTATTCCAATTCAGACCAAGATAAACACGAAATTTCTTCTCTCACAGCCTCTTGACATCCAGGGGAAGGTCTATGAAGTGCACGTAGACTCTTACGTATCATGCCCATGTATAGGCAGGAAGTAGAACAGAGCATCGATTTCAGACTTTCCACTTCCTGGTCAGGAAGTTTGTGCCAAATGAGTTCTGTTTGACTCACAGATATAATTCAAACGGTTTTAGAAACTAGAGAGTGTTTTCTATCCAATAGTAATAATAATATGCATATTGTACGAGCAAGAATTGAGTACGAGGCCGTTTGAAATGGGCACCTTTTATCTGGCTACTCAATACTCCCCCTGCAGCCCAAACAGGTTAAGAGGATCTGCAGAGAAGAATGGAAGAAACTCCCCAAATACAGGTGTGCCAAGCTTGTACTGTAGATTCATACCATAGAAGACTAGACACTGTAATCGCTGCCAAAGGTGCTTCAACAAAGTCTGAGTAAAGGTTCTGAATACTTATGTAAAGGTGATATTTCCGTTGTGCAAACATAAAAAAAGCAGTTTTTGCTTTCTCATTATGGGGCATTGTGTGTAGATTGATGAGAAAAAACTAATAATTTAATCAATTTTAGAATAACGATGTAACTTAACAAAATGTGGAGAAGGTCAAGGGGTCTGAACATTTTCTG
The DNA here is from genome assembly GCF_016432855.1 of Salvelinus namaycush. Taxonomy (NCBI): domain Eukaryota; kingdom Metazoa; phylum Chordata; class Actinopteri; order Salmoniformes; family Salmonidae; genus Salvelinus; species Salvelinus namaycush. Next base: position 76,385 of record NW_024061674.1, on the reverse strand, counting down.
AATGCACTGTATTAGAAAGCTCAGGATTTTTGTTTTTTTTGTTGACACCCCTTATTTTTTTTTGGGGGGGGGGGGGGGGGGGGGGGTTACAAAACTACCTCCATACTTCCACTTGTTTGTATGGGTTACCTTCAGATGAGTCCCGTGAAATGTGTGGTAGTCGTAGCAAACGGAGAACACCATCGTATTCGTGAGAGTCTCCTCTTACCATAGAGTGGTCATAATAGTTTGTAGGCCAAACCGTTTGTCCGCAATAGATGTTTCGCGAGAAGACCAATTTTCGGGATGTCTCATGGTCTGACAAACACCTCTGTAACTCCAAATAACACCGTAGCTCAGCTACCTTCCATCGCAGATGCGGAAAGCCAACATAGGAAGATGCGGTGGATTGAGACGCAGCCTGATGGATTTTGAAGGGATTTTTTTATTATGTTACTTAGATTGACACACGGGTGCATCAACAGACTCTTAAGGATGAAGTAGTGAGACTACTTTCTGGAGGACAATGCTATGCTGACTCACATGCGTTTCCAATTTGTGGGTGGGGCTAAGGCTTAAGAGGGTGTGGCTATGCTGAATGGGTGTAAACAAAGAGCTCTCTAGGAGGTGTGAAAATCTCATAAAAATCTTTCAAAGGGCATTTTCTCATACTTGTCTCCAAAGTGGGACAACAAGTTTCCCATTTATCCTCCAACTACAGTGTATGATATACTATTTTGAAGCTCAGTCTGTACTTTTATCATTTTAAAATAAGCAAATCCCTTACGTTCGATATACACTGAGTGTACAAAACATTAAGGACAACTTCTTAATATTGAGTTGCACCTGCTCCTGTTGCCCTCAGAACAGCCCAAATTTGTCGGGGCATGGACTCTACAAGGTGTCGAAAGCATTAAAAAAGGGATGCTGGCCCATGTTGACTCCAATGATTCCCACAGTTGTGTCAAGTTAGCTGGATGTCCTTTGGGTGGTAGACCATTCTTGATACAGACAAAGGGGTGCACCTGGCATCTACTGCCATACCTCATTCAAAGGCACTTACAGTAAATCTTGTGTCTTTCCCATTCACCTCTGAATGTCACACATACACAATCCATGTCTCAATTGTCTCACGGCTTAAACATCCTTATTGAACCTGTCTCCTCCCCTTCATCTACATTGATTGAAGTGGATTTAACAAGTGACATCAATAAGGGATCATAGCTTTAACCTGGATTCACTTGGTCAGTCTATGTCATTGGAAAAGCAGTTGTCCTTAATGTTTTGTACACTCAGTGTAAGCCACAATAGAGAAATCTGGACACAAATGTTCACAGACAAAATGTACAGGCATTTTTTTACATTTCCACATTTTGAGAGTAACAATCATCATTCAGTGTGATGGGGCAACAGTAAAAACACAATGTACATGTATGGTATGCAGAATTTGGTATTTCTAGGAATTTGTTGAATATTGCACACTGTAGGTGTTGAATGATAGAGAATTCTGACATAAATCAATCTTAATCTGCTAGCTCTACTCTGGGCAGACATGAGAGAGGATAATGTTTATCATGTTCTTGATGATGATAGGGGGCGGATGGAGGTCATGGGGGAGGTGGTGGGAAAGGGTCATCTCCCAGGCATCTATCAGCAAAACATCCAGACCCTTGAACATAGCCCTGAGCACCCTGTCCAGCTGCACTGAGAACCAGTCACTGTTGTACAGGCTCACTTTCGGGTCCAGGGCCTGGAGGTTAGCCGAGCGCAACACCACCAGGCTCCCCGAAGCCCGGTCCAGAAGCCGCACCACCGCCCGCCGAATGTGGTGTAGTCGGCGAATGTAGACCTGCACAGGGAAGGTGCTGAAATGGGACCATACACTGATAATCACCAAAGTGTTTAACCTGCCAGTCAGGCCATCCAGCTCATTAGCTGCATAACGCATCTCACTGGCGATGACAGTGTTGAAGCGGATTGGAGGACCGTGACAACGGTATTTCAGCAGGATGTTGTGGGTGCTGTCCACTGCCATGAATGGCCCCACATTCTTAGGACTGTAAAGGTTGAACTCCTTCAGGTCACAAAGAGGAAGGGAGAGTTGGAAGTTGGACAGACAGAGGAGAGCGTTAGAAAGCACCCGAGGCAGCAGAGAGTGAAAGATGCCGCAGGACTCACCTGGTACTAAGGTGTTGAGGTACTCAAACCACTGTCTGACAGTAGAGTCTCCGTACATGTACACCACCTTGCCCTTCAGACACTGAGTGGCAGACGAGTCGTTAACTTCTTCTTAATAGGGGGGCGCTGTTTTCACTTTGGGAAAAAATCGTGCCCAAATTAAACGGCCTCGTACTCTGTTCTAGATCATACAATATGCATATTATTATATCTGAAGTTTCTAAAACTGTTTGAATTATATCTGTGAGTAAAACAGAACTCATTTGGCAGCAAACTTCCAGACAGGAAGTGAAAATTCTGAAAAAGGGGCTCTGTGTCAGGGCTTGCCTATTCAACTGGCTTATATTTATGGATCTGTATGCACTTCATACGCCTTACACTAGATGTCAACAGGCAGTAGAAGGTTGAATGGGGTGTCTAGCTTGATGTGAGGCCGAATGAGAGCTTTTGGAGTGACAGGTCCGCTCTTTTGTCAGTAGTCAGCTGCGCACAAGGGAACCTAACATTGTCTTCTGAAATGCGTTCGGTTTACACGACGAATTGCTCCGGCTCTGATTTTATTGGATACATATGAGAAAAACATCATAAAGTAGGATTTTTCAACCGAGTTTGACCAGTTTATTCAACGTTTATTGGGACTTTTGGAATTTTTTGTTCCAGGCGCAAACATTTCTTGGACACGTGAGCTCCACATGGCTAGCCAAAGTTGCTAATTCGACAGAAGAAATGGACATTCTAAAACCAAACAACGATTTATTCTGGAACTAGGACTCCTTGCACAACATTCTGATGGAAGAACATCAAAAGTAAGAGAATATTTATGATGTTATTTCGTATTTTTGTATTTTATGTTGGCTCCAACAAGGCGGAGAATTGTAGGGCGCTGTCTCACAATATTGCATGCTGTATGTTGTACTAAAGTTATTTAAAAAAATCTAACACAGCGGTTGCATTAAGAACCAGTGTATCTTTCATTTGCTGTACAACATGTATTTTTTAGTAAAGTTTATGATGAGTTCTTTGGTTAGATCAGGTGACTGTCCAAAATATCTCCGGACATTTTGGTGCTATTTGTGACGATGGCTGCGTTGTAAAACCCAGATTTGTAGCTCTAAATATGCACATTTTCGAACAAAACATAAATGTATTGTATAACATGATGTTATAAGACTGTCATCTGATGAATTTGTCCAAAGGTTAGTGATTAATTTTATCTCTATTTCTGGGTTTTGTGAAAGCTACCTTGGCGGTGAATAAATGGCGTTGTGTGTTTGGCTATTGTGGTGAGCAATTAGAAATATATATTGTGTTTTCGCTGTAAAACACGTAAAAAATCGGAAATATTGGCTGGATTCACAAGATGTTTATCTTTCATTTGCTGTACACCATGTATTTTTCATAAATGTTTTATGATGAGTATTTATGTATTTCACGTTGCTCTCTGTAATTATTCTGGCTGTTTTGGTGCTATTTGTGATGGTGGCTGCAATGTAAAACTACGATTTATACCTCAAATATGCACATTTTTGAACAAAACATAAATGTATTGTATAACATGATGTTATAAGACTGTCATCTGATGAAGTTGTTCAAGGTTAGTGATTAATTGTATCTCTATTTGTGGGTTTTGTGAAAGCTACCTATGCGGTGGAAACATGGTGAAAACATGGCGTTGTGTGTTTGGCTATTGTGGTGAGCTAATATAAATACATATTGTGTTTTCGCTGTAAAACATTTAAAAAATTGGAAATGATGGCTGGATTCACAAGATGTTTATCTTTCATTTGCTGTATTGGACTTGTGATTTCATGAAATTATATTATATGATATCCCTGTCCCGTTAGGCTAGGCTATGCTAGTCAGCTTTTTTGATGAGGAGGATCCCGGTTCCGGGAGGGTGACTCGTTAGATGTTTTAAACTGGCGCTTCATACCACCACCCAGCACTCGCTATGACTTTTGGAAGTAATACCCGGAAGGAGTGATCCTGGTAGACTCTGTCTTCATGCTGCTTCTCTCCACGTCTGCTTTGTCTGAAAGAGGAAAGCAAGCATCTTGTACCAGCTATCATCATCACTTTACAGGCAATAGAGGTGCTAGGACTTTCCCATCTTACACTACTGTAGATGTAGTAGTTGGCTTGAATACTGTCCTGCACACCCAGAAACTCTCCAGGGTTGAAGTAAACAGCCACAAAGCAGAGCAGATCAGTTAGTAGGCTGGCTAGCTAGTGTTAAAAAGATAAACACACAGTTGTACTGTGGTATCTCCTTGCTCGCCTACCTTTTTTCTCAGGCAGCACAATGACACTGTCAGAGCCTGAAGGATGAATGTGAACTTTGATGTTTACACCACGGAGAAAAAGTGGAGAAATAATCATATTTCAATGTTAAATAAACACATTGCAGCAAGCAATTTGATACATTGGAAACAAAGTCTGAGAATACATTTCACACACTTTTAAAATTAAACTCATTCACGTACATACTGTAAAACTCACTAACCTCTGAAAGAGCAATGTCTTCTTGTTCACGAGCAGATGGTTCACATAGGGTCCCCTGGCGTGGTTGATCCATGTGTCACAGCTCAGCAGTTTGGGCTGCAGCAGTGTGGGGGTCTGTGTAATTGCACAGCGGCTTCTGGTTTGTCGGCAGACACAGGTTACATACAGTTGTCTGGGACAGTTTTCCAGAGCGGAACAAACTCTTAAAGAAAATCCGATCGGGCGGTTCCTCTCGTAACCGTCCTAGAACATGAACTGCCTCACTAGGATGGACCAGTGTCACCTCCACCTGTGCAGACCCCTGCCATAGTAATGGGAAAATGGCAGAGTTTGTCCCATTCCTGTGGTCCAGCACCTGTCCTGCAACGCCTGCCCCCAACTTGGAGTGCAGCCAGGCCAGCAAGATGTCTCCACCATAGCTTTTGGAACGCCCCTGGAAGTCATACATATGGACCAGAGCCTCCAACTGGTCCCCCACGTGCCACTCTCTCCTGCCCCCTGCTGGCAGGATCACAAAAAGGCTGTGTGCAGGGTCACTGGTCTGGTTCAGAGACACATTCACAGAATGGGGCTATGGCTGTGACTATCTCCTCCCGTGAGGGCTCCTGGCTACAGTAGCTCCGGTTGCGGTCCAGAGGAGAAGGGTCCTCTGGGAGGAAAGCTGAGTGGATGTTGCTTTGGTGCTGGTAGAACATTGACACTGCTTGGCAGTTGAGCTTCTGCTGAGTAAAGAGGACGGGTTACTAACAGGCATGCTACACTGGACACTAACTTTTGCAGAGCGTGTGACGCTTCCATTAATTTCAATGAAACCTGGACATAAGCAGCACAGCTCTGTGAGAGGCTTGCGCTGTTCAGTGTAAAATTACGAGCTTGTACTATTTTCAAGAATTTGACGCACGACTCACACCCAAGAACACTTGATAAAGTGGCTTGCATTCTGCTGATGCTGGCATTCTGCTGATGCTGGCAAAATCTATGCATCAAGTGTAGCATCTAAAAACCTACTGTTTTCGTGACGCCTTAGCTGCTCTTATCAACGTGGGTGTATTTTCATACACTAGCAAAAAACAGTCCACAGAAGCCAAAAGTTAAATACAATTCCATTCCAACTTACTGTGCCAATGAGCAAGACTTTTGATCATTATGAAGGTCGACTTTGAGACAAAATATATGAAGGATCGATATTATTGAACAGACTTTCCAAACGTGGGTCTGATGTAGACCGACTCCCTCTGCTTACCTCATGTCAAAATAAAAGTCCTTCACGTGCACCATATGTGGACAGAGAGGAAGTGGGTCTACAACAGACCCACATTTGGAAAGTCTGTTTAATAATACGATCCTTTGGATATTTTGTCTCAAATTCCAACCTTCATAATGACCAAGATTCCTGCCACCCAGCACAGTAAGTTGAAATGGAATTGTATTTAATTTATGGCTTCCTGTGGACTGTTTTTGTGCCACCCAATATAATTAAAAGCAACACTAGTGTATGTAAATACACCCACGTTGATAAGAGCAGCTAGTGACGCCCCAGTGTAGCTCCCCTGATGAGGGGGAGAGGGTGATAGAAACAATGTGAGATTGGTTCATATTAGGCCAGATGGCTTTACCCTACCTCCAGAATGTTTATGTTGCTGAACAGGAAGAAGAGGCCTGACAGGGCCAGCAGGATGAAGATACAGATATATTTGGACAGGCTCCTCCACATGGTGGCCATCCTCTGTCAGTCAGCCTGATGTTGACACAAAGAAGCTGGTAAGGGACAGATCACAATTTACTGGGGGAGGGGTGGTCCAAAATAGGGGAGGATTGTCAAACTTCTTTCTTTTTGCTTTGGGGAGGGTTGTGTGTTTTTTTATTGGGCACAGGGGAAGGTAATGCGTTTTTTCCCCCCTGGTTAACATTGGCTCTTTTGCAACCTTTACTATATAATTTATTCAAACCTAGCCAAATTTCCTCATCTGCTTGCATGAGCCTCCCCTATATGAAGGTGTTTTGGTACGTCCCTTATGCATTATGCTTTTACATGTGCTAACTTTTACTATACCACAGGCCAGAATAGTCTGCAGTCTAACAGTCTATCCTGCCCTCTAGCCACAATTCATAGTGACAATAGTGGTAGGTGGATTGTTTGTTCAGTAGGCTAGCTAGCAATCATACCACACATAAAAGCATTCAAAGATGCATCAATTTTAAATATGAATCGAGAAGAACAAATAGGAATAGCTGATATGCAGCTGACAGGCCAGGTGCATGATTGCGCATGAAAGAACAGTGAAGACATGAAACACACAGCTCAAAAGCTCCCCTATTGATCTTGTTTAGGGACAACACAATTATCCTACCTAGACTATAGTAGCCTACAACACCACAATGCAATGAATAATTGCATTATTGTTTTTAAGTGAGTACAAAATTCTACTCTAGGCTGCAGTGCAAATGTAATTTGAATAATGGCGCAAAGCCATTGGAATGTTTGGAATGTTTAATTCCATTTGGATCAGTTGTGGGTCGACTCTGGACAGTTTATAAGGTCTAGGAAGGCAGAGTAGCAGGCCAGTCTGGCTGTATTTTTACTTCTGATACTGAATGTGCTGTCTGTTTCAGATCATCATTCTCCCAAGTCTTCCTGTAATAATGTGGCCACATCTGCTCCCTGCTGGCCCAGTTATTTGGAAAAGCTTAACACGCGCTCTGCCTCCTCTCCTGGAACCTAACGCTTCAATATAGCCTAAATATTTATCATTTAACTTTTCAAGGTATTACATTTTATATGTGGCATAAACACAACCAGTCACAATGTTTTAATCTGATTAGGCTACATCAATAGTCTCCTGTAGGCATACGCACATTCATCTAAAATATAATTGCAGCATCCTCAAAATGGCTTGACATTAACCAGGTTTCCATTCAAACTTTTTATGCAGTAAAGTACCCTACATGTCGGAAAATGTATGTCACTACATCATGGGAAAGCATACAGGTTATTAGGCTATAGATAATCTCAGGTTATAGTCAGGTTATAGTCCATATAGTCCATCAGGTTATAGTCCATAATAATCTCATCATGTAGTAGGCTATACCTGCACTGTATCTGCAAGCTGTTGGATAGAGCGCATGTGCCAATACCAGAGTGAGCACATTCACTATACCTATGCAATTCTTTGTGTGACAAAACCATCAGTAGGCCTAGAGTTGAAAATGTAATGGAAACCCATTTAACTTGTATTTTTTATTCAGCACATGGGAATTTAACATCAAGTTATTTTTATGTGCACTACATATTTACACACATACTTTCATCTGCAACAAGCAGTGCTGTAAAGTACTTAGGTTAAAATACTAAGCTGGTAATTGCAGCTTTTGGCTGATAAAAATGAAAAGCCAATAAATAAAATTGTAGCGGACCAAATTGCCCAGGAGAGGCTGTCTATCACAGCCTACACCCCTAGTAGAGGCTGTCTATCACAGCCTACACCCCTAGTAGAGGCTGTCTATCACAGCCTACACCCCTAGTAGAGGCTGTCTATCACAGCCTACACCCCTAGTAGAGGCTGTCTATCACAGCCTACACCCCTAGTAGAGGCTGTCTATCACAGCCTACACCCCTAGTAGAGGCTGTCTATCACAGCCTACACCCCTAGTAGAGGCTGTCTATCACAGCCTACACCCCCAGTAGAGGCTGTCTATCACAGCCTACACCCCCAGGAGAGGCTGTCTATCACAGCCTACACCCCCAGGAGAGGCTGTCTATCACAGCCTACACCCCCAGGAGAGGCTGTCTATCACAGCCTACACCCCTAGTAGAGGCTGTCTATCACAGCCTACACCCCTAGTAGAGGCTGTCTATCACAGCCTACACCCCCAGGAGAGGCTGTCTATCACAGCCTACACCCCCAGGAGAGGCTGTCTATCACAGCCTACACCCCTAGTAGAGGCTGTCTATCACAGCCTACACCCCTAGTAGAGGCTGTCTATCACAGCCTACACCCCTAGTAGAGGCTGTCTATCACAGCCTACACCCCCAGGAGAGGCTGTCTATCACAGCCTACACCCCCAGGAGAGGCTGTCTATCACAGCCTACACCCCCAGGAGAGGCTGTCTATCACAGCCTACACCCCAAATTCACTCTTCAAAACCATTCTCTCACACCTTGCAGGCACATGAGCCTGCTGCTGAGGAGAGAGAGCAAGAGAGCAGCCTTGGCCTAGGCCACTGTTGAGTAAAACAAACATTTGAGGAAAAAGAGTATGCCTATAGTGAAAAGCCTACTAGGGGAATTTAATACACGTTGTAATATTTTAGTGGAAGATGAGAAGAACATTGTCAAGGCCAAATGCAGGCTACTGTGCAACTCCCTATTCAGGTAGGAGGCAATTTTGGAACTTACATTCATTTATAATAATTTGTTTTATCATTATTGTATATCATTGTTATTATTCTAAGCCTATTTATTAATTGAAACCATTTTTTTATAATATGCAAAACCTGTTTTTAATTCTGTTGAGACATTTTCATTGGCTAAATAAAATTGGATCTGTCTTTTTAATTGTGTGCTCAAAATTTAGTCTGTTGTAAAATAAATAACATTAGCCTATTTTTGTCATGTGTTGGGTATAGTATACACTTGCCTTTTCTGGTAATTGCTGAAATATAGCCTGTTCAAAACTTCTGTAAAGTATTAGACTCCTGAGTGGTGCAGAGGTCTACGGCACTGCATCTCAGTGCTAGAGGTGTCACTACAGACCACCTGGTTCGAATCCAGGCTGTATCACAACCAGCTGTGATTGGGAGTCCCACAGCCTATAGGGAGGATGTCAGAGATCACTGCGAGAGACCTGGCACCACAACCAGGACAACAACCTCTCCAAACACACCAGACAGTTGTGAAGAGGGCACGACAAAGCCTATTACCCCTCAGGAGACTGAAAAGATTTGGCATGGGTATCCTCAAAAGGTTCTACAGCTGCACCGTCGAGAGCATCCTGACTGGTTGCATCACTGCCTGGTATGGCAACTGCTCGGCCTCTGACCGCAAGGTACAACAGAGGGTAGTGCGTACAGCCCAGTACATCCCTGGAGCCAAGCTTCCTTCCATCCAGGACCTCTATACCAGGCGGTGTCATAGGAAGGCCCTAAAAATTGTCAAAGACTCCAAGCATGGTTGGTTATGGGCTTGTAAGTACACCTTTTGTATTCGGCGCATGTGATTTGATAGGGCGGCGCACAGTTGGCCCAGCGTCCTCTGGGTTTGGCCAGTGTAGGCCGTCATTGTAAATAAGAATTTGTTCTTAACGAACTTGCCTCGTTAAATAAAAGGTAAAACTTTTTTTTAATGAATTTAAGCAATTGTTTTATTTAATTCTGTTGAGCCATTTCCTTTGGCCAAATTAAATTGTAAACAAATCTAAAATCCTTCATTTTCTTTCTTATATCTATAAGATATAGGACAGACACTTTAGAACAAACTTCCTTTAGATTTTTTTGGGGACTATCTGTTGCTCGATGTGGTGAATCTGTTATTCAATGTGTATGTATGGGCTAATAGCAGTAAGGCCAAAAATACATTTTCATCAAATCATTAAAAACATATATTTTTTGATACTTCAAGGAATCTTAAAACTCAAAATAAAATAGCAAAGTGATTCTTGGTATGAACTTCTTAAAACAATTCCACATATCTTAGACAGATCCCAAAACCGACCAATTCAGGACACCTTTAGTAATATCAAGGTAACTTGACACCATCAGAAAGCAAATATTGTATCCTGTCTGACAGATAGTTCCCAAACCAATTGCAAGACACCTGGTCCAGGCCCATTTCAAACAACCTTTGAATGAGAAGGGAATGGTTGACAGTGTCAAAGGCCAAAGGCCTGGATAGGTCTATAAATATGGCAGCACAGTGATTCCTATGATCTAAGCAATTGAATATATAATTTAACTTCTAGTTCCTCCCAAACCCGGATCCGGGAGCACCCCCATCAGTAAAAAAGCTGACTAGCATAGCCTAGCATAGCGTCACAAGTAAATACTAGCATCTAAATATCATTAAATCACAAGTCCAAGACACCAGATGAAAGATACACATCTTGTGAATCCAGCCATCATTTCTGATTTTTAAAATGTTTTACAGGGAAGACACAATATGTAAATCTATTAGCTAACCACGTTAGCAAAAGACACCACTTTTTTTTTACTCCACCATTTTTTTACTGCATCAGTAGCTATCACAAATTCGACCAAATAAAGATATAAATAGCCACTAACCAAGAAACAACTTCATCAGATGACAGTCTGATAACATATTTATTGTATAGCATATGTTTTGTTAGAAAAATTTGCATATTTCAGGTATAAATCATAGTTTACCATTGCAGCCACCATCACAACTCTCACCAAAGCAACTAGAATAACTACAGAGACCATCGTGTATTACCTAATTACTCATCATAAAACATTTCTTAAAAATACACAGCGTACAGCAAATGAAAGACACAGATCTTGTGAATCCAGCCAATATTTCAGATTTTCTAAGTGTTTTACAGTGGAAACACAATATAGCATTATATTAGCTTACCACAATAGCCAGAAACACAACACCATTTACCAGCAGCAAAGGTTAGCGATCGTAACAAACAGGCAAAAGATATATAATTTTTGACTAACCTTGATATTCTTCATCAGATGACAGTCCTGTAACATCATATTACACAATGCATATAGGGTTTGTTCGAAAATGTGCATATTTAGCGGCACAAATCGTGGTTATACAATGTGATTAGTGGCCAAAACTTCAAGCAATCTGTCCGGCGCCATCTTGGAGAGGCACCTATTCTAATCGATAAGTAATCATAAACTTGACTAAAAAAATACAGGTTGGACAGCAAATAAAAGATACATTAGTTCTTAATGCAACCGCTGTGTTAGATTTTTAAAATTAACGTTACTGCGCAATACAGCGTGCGCTAAAGCGAGACCGCACCGAAATTCATGGCGGAATTATTATTTGACATTTGTCAACATAAATACGAATTAACAGCATAAAGACTGCTTACTATTTGCTGAGCTTCCATCAGAATCTTGGGCAAGGTGTCCTTTCTCCAGAACAATCGTCTTTTGGTTGAAAGATGTCCTCTTCTCCTGTAGAAATAGCAGCTAACGATAGCCACCCACTGGAGAGGTGTCCAACTCGTGAAAGCGCGTCACAAAGAAATCCCAGAAAATCGCAATAAACTGCTATAAACTGCTATAAGTCGGTTTAAATTAACTACCTTATGATGTCTTTAACACCTATAACGAATAAAAACATGACCGGAGATATAGAACTGCTAAAACGAAAGCTTTTGCAGGACGCCATTGTGATGTCCCTCTTGCTCCAGGCGCCCCGTTGAAAAGAACGGTACTTCCGTTCCATGAGCTTTTATAGTGGCCCAGATGGTGCAATCCACTCCATTCAAATTCTCACCGCTTACTGACATCTAGAGGAAGGCGTATGCAGTGCATGTAGCCCCATAGCTTACATGGGGACTTATAAACTGACCCAAGAACAGGGACCTCGATTTCAGAAATCTCACTTCCTGACAGGAAATGTGCTGCAGAATGAGTTCTGTTTCACTCAGAGAAATAATTCAAACGGTTTTAGAAACTAGAGAGTGTTTTCTATCCAATAGTAATAATAATATGCATATTGTACGAGCAAGAATTGAGTACGAGGCAGTTTAATTTGGGAACGAAATTATTACAAAGTGCAAATAGCACCCCCTATTATTAAGACAATAATAGCTGCTGAAACAGTGCTACTGTATGTCCAGGTCTAAAACAAGGCTGGTACACAATAATATCATTTGAAGTTAAGAAAGTTCTTAGCTGAGAGTTTGCCAGTGAGGCAAGGCAAGATAATTTCTAAACTGTCTGTCCTCGGTTGCAACACTCACTACCGAGTTCCAAACTACCTCTGGAAGCAACGTCAGCACAAGAACTGTTAGTTGGGAGCTTCATGAAATGGGTTTCCATGGCCGAGCAGCCGCACACAAGCCTAAGATCACCATGCGCAATGCCAAGCGTTAGCTGGAGTTGTGTAAAGCTTGCCGCCATTGGACTCTGGAGCAGTGGAAGCGCGTTTTATGGTGTGATGAATCACGTTTCACCATCTGGCAGTCCGACAGACGAATCTGGATTTTGCGGATGCCAGGAGAATGCTACCTTCCCCAATGCATAGTGCCAACTGTAAAGTTTGTTGGAGGAGGAAAAATGGTCTGGGGCTGTTTTTCATGGTTCGGGCTAGGCCCCTTAGTTCTAGTGAAGGGAAATGTTAATGCTACAGACAATTCTGTGCTTACAACTTTGTGGCAACAGTTTGGGGAAGGCCCTTTCCTGTTTTAGCATGACATTGCCCCAGTGTACAAAGCGACCAGGTTTTTGTCCGGACTATTTCCTTGGGGGTAAGAATGAAATTATATGAGTTTACTTATCAAAATAAAGTTTCATAAAAATATGTAATTCATTGTCATTATAATATGTTGGTAAATGCGTTATAAAAGCAATAAGGCATGCGAGGCAGTGCTGTACCTCTGCTTTCACCTCTAGTGCCTTATGGCATAATTAAATAGTTATGAGTAATGGCATACCATTTTATTAAACTAGTTATGAGTGTTATAGATGACTGTTCATCCTTTTGAAATACACTCTAATGCCAACTGTTAATAACAACTAATATTACATAGTCTGCATAACAACTTATGTCATAGGTTTTTACATGCTACATAAAACCCTGTTAAAACATGTGGTATGTAGACGTTATGTAATTTACCAACCTCTGTGCCACATTATTACATTGAATGGAATGATGGGTGTCATAACCATGTCAAATGCCCTTATAGAGTGTTCAGACACTAGCTTTTAAGTAAAGTGATGAATTTGAGGCGTTATAAAACAGTTAAGAATTTGCTTGTATACCACAGGATGAGTTGACAGTATCACAAAACATTACCATTCAAAGGATCTCCAAGAAACAAATGGGAGCACAGATATACTTAGTATTTTTTTGTAACAAGACGATGGACTGCTTTTAATTGTACAAATTGGACCACGCCCAGATATAAAAAAAAAGGACCTTAGGTGGATGCTGCTATGGAGCTGGTAGAATGTTGACACCATTTGGCAGTTGAGCAGCTGAAAACCTACAGTTTTTGCTAAGCCTCAGTGTAGCTCCCTTCTGAGGGGGAGAGGGTGGTAAAGGAGGTAAATGGTGATAGAAGCAATGTGAGATAAATGAATCATGTTTTGACCTGTAACTTGTTTTGAATGCAGATGCCTTTACCCTACCTCCAGAATGTTGATGAACAGGAAGGAGAGGCATGACAGGGCCAGCAGGAAGAAGATATATTTATTTACAGATATACATTTGGACCAGCTCCTCCACATGATGGCCATCCTCTGTCAGTCTCCCTGATGTTAACACAAAGAAGCTGGTAACTGTTCACCCTATGCATGTTTGCATGTGTGCCAAAATAGAGCAGAACTAGAAAATTTGAATTAATTTAGCTTAGCATCTTGTTGAGCACATGTGACCTTGGTTCAAACTCCGGTGAGTCACATTTTGGCTGTAAAAGTTTTGTCTTTTCCTAGACCGATTGTAGATCATATCATACAGTATTATATACACACATGTACACTTACCTCCATATGTATTTTGACAGCGAAGCTATTTTGACAAATTCACTTACAGTGTACTAAAGGCCCAATGCAGCCATTTTTCTTTCAAAATCAAATAATTTCTGTTTAACAATTAGTTATTTTACTGTATTCATTTTCTAATCAAATGAAACTATACAAAATATATTTTTAGCAACCCCAAAAAATCTCATGCAAAACTGTCTGGGATTGGTCTGAGCAGTAGTGCTGAGCAATTAGTGATTTTTGGAGGTCGGTTCAGTTCAGTTTATTTTTTATTTATAATCATGGCTTTCAATTTCGGTTGAGATTTTTAGAAACAATAAACGCTTTATATCGGTTCAATGCTGTAACGCAGAATAAAACAAATTGATGGTAGTGACTGCCCATTACTATCACTTATTAGGCTAGCCATCATTTATTCACATTACTAAAATAAAATATTTTGTTTGTGTATATTATTTGTTTTTAGTAGAATGATTACTTGATTATTTAATTAATAAAACCACAATGGTAGTGACTTCCCATTACTTCATATCACTTATTTTAAAAAACATCCTTTATTCACATTACTTGAATACAATATTTCAATTGTGTAAATTAGATTTTTTTTGTATTACTTATTTTATTCCAAGTCATCATATCATCTCTGCTCAGGCAGTAGCAGCCAGCCAGCCATCTTGCTCTGTGCTCCCCAGAGTCATCCTTCAGGCTAATAGGCTAGCCTAGCTGGATAGCTGCCTGCTGTCTGACAAAACCACAGTAGTTCTTCAAAGTAGATAAGGCATACATTTAAGACTAAATAACTATCAATCAATTAGATGTATTGTTGGATAGAGATGCCTGAGCAACTGCTCTTCATCCCTCTCTCTCCATGTGTAACGATTCTCGTCTGGTGAAGGAGAAGAGGACCAAAATGCAGCGTGGTAAGTGTTCGTCATAATTTAATTGAAAACTGAAGACTACACAAAATAACAACGAGGAGAAAACGAAACAGTTCTGCAAGGTGAACAGACACTACACAGAAAATAAACACCCACAACCAAAATGGGGAAAACAGGCTACCTAAGTATGATTCTCAATCAGAGACAACGATCGACAGCTGCCTCTGATTGAGAACCATACCAGGCCAAACACAGAAATATAACAACATAGAAAAAAGAGCATAGACTACCCACCCCAACTCACTCCCTGACCAACCTAACACAAAGACATAAAAAAGGAACTAAGGTCAGAACGTGACACCATGTCGGTCTGCCGGTCCCACAGTCAGGCGTGCCTGGCAAGAACAGAAATTCTCTTGTTACTTACAACCTCATGCTAATTGAATTAGCTTACGTTAGCTCAACCGTCCTGTGGGGGACTCACCGATCCTGAATACGCTTTAAAGTAACTAACTTTGGCTTTCCGGATAGCCTGAGTGCACTTATTTCTCATTTGCCTGAACTTGAGCCAGTCAGCCTGAGTATGTGTATGCTGAGCCTTTCGCCAAATGAAGTTCTTGAGGTGAAGTAACTCTGCAAGATCACGGTCAAACCAGGGGCTGAACCTGTTTATAATTCTCATTTTCTTTATGGGGCGTGTTAACAATATACTGTAACTGAAGATATCCAAAAATAATGTCTAAGCTTCTTCGACAGAAGGGATCAAGTTGATTCTATACCAATTTAGAGGCCAGGTCATGTAGGAAGGCTTGCTCATTAACTTCTTTGGGCTGCAGGGGCAGTATTGAGTAGCCTGGATAAAAGGTGCCCATTTCAAACGGCCTCGTACTCAATTCTTGCTCGTACAATATGCATATTATTATTACTATTGGATAGAAAACACTCTCTAGTTTCTAAAACCGTTTGAATTATATCTGTGAGTAAAACAGAACTCATTTTGCAGCAAACTTCCTGACAGGAAGTGGAAAATCTGAAATCGATGCTCTGTTCTAGGGCCTGCCTATAAATGTGCTTGATATGTATTAGTATACATGCACTTCATACGCCTTCCACTAGATGTCAACAGGCAGTGAGAGAAGAAATGGAGTGTATAACATGATCTGAGGTCGAATAAAAGCTCTTGGCATGACGTGACCCCAATTTCCTGTTTTCTGGAACGCACGAGAAGGGACCTGGTATTGCCTTCTGTAAAGCTGTCGTTATAGACGACTAATATCTCCGGCTTTGATTTTATTTGATAAATGTGACAATATCATCGTAAAGTATGTTTTTTCAATATAGTTTTATTAGATTATTGAAATTTTTTCGGGACGTTAGG
Source organism: Salvelinus namaycush (assembly GCF_016432855.1). Classification (NCBI taxonomy): domain Eukaryota; kingdom Metazoa; phylum Chordata; class Actinopteri; order Salmoniformes; family Salmonidae; genus Salvelinus; species Salvelinus namaycush. The sequence continues at coordinate 59,783 of NW_024061674.1, read as the reverse complement.
CGTGTTGCTTTGTCTGCGTTTGTTCACGAAGGAGAGCTTCGCGCCACTTTGCTAGCTTTCCGTGCTAATTGACTGGAGAAGAGGACATTCTAAAACCAAACAACGATTGTTCCCGACAAAGGACCCCTTGTACAACATTCTGATGGAAGATCATCAAAAGTAGGACCCATTTTATGATGCTATTTCATATATCTGTCGAACATGTGTACTAGTAGTTTGCGCCCAGATTTTGGGCACTCTCTCGCTATAACTAAGCTGGATGTCGTAATGAAGTTATTTTTAGAATTCTAATACGGCGATTGCATTAAGAACTAGTGTATCTATCATTTCCTATACAACATGTATTTTTTAGTAACGTTTATGATTAGTTATTTGGTCAGAATAGTTGAGTGTCATAAAAATATCCGCACATTCTGGGAAAAAGCTGCTACGTTAGCACAATGTATAACCACTGATTTCAGCTCTAAATATGCACATTTTCGAACAAAACATAAGTGTATGTATAACCTGATGTTATAGGACTGTCATCTGATGAAGCTTATCAAGGTTAGTCAAAAATTATATATCTTTTGCTGGTTTGTTACGATCGCTAACTTTTGCTGCTGGTAAATGGCTTGTGTTTCTGGCTATTGTGGTAAGCTAATATAATGCTATATTGTGTTTTTGCTGTAAAACACTTAAGAAATCGGAAATATTGGCTGGATTCACAAGATGGTTGTCTTTCATTTGCTGTACACCATGTATTTTTCAGAAATGTTTTATGATGAGTATTTAGGTATTTCACGTTGGTGTCTGTAATTACTCTGGCTGCTTCGGTGCTATTTGTGACGGTAGCTGTGATGGTAGCTGCAATGTAAAACTGATTTATACCTCAAATATGCACATTTTTCGAACAAAACATAGATTTATTGTATAACATGTTATAAGACTGTCATCTGATGAAGTTGTTTCTTGGTTAGTTTGGTTGGTTCTTGGTTAGTTAGGTTGGTTTTGTGCATGCTACCTGTGCTGTGAAAAATGTATGTCCTTTTTTGTATTTGGTGGTGAGCTAACATAAATATATGTGGTGTTTTCGCTGTAAAACATTTTAAAAATCGGACATGTTGGCTGGATTCACAAGATGTTTATCTTTCATTTGTTGTATTGGACTTGTTAATGTGTGAAAGTTAAATATTTCTAAAAAATATCTTTTGAATTTCGCGCCTGATGATGTCTGTTAGTATAACAGAACTCATATACTCATAATCCTGGTCTATAGTACCACCATTTTATTACGTTTGCAATCGCAACAAATAATCTGCTCAGACCCCAACAAAGGAGCATCAAAAGTCGTGCTATAAATTCTCAGACAACACAAAGATTCCTTGATGCCCTTCCAGACTCCCTTTGCCTACCCAAGGACGTCAGAGGACAAAAATCAGTTAACCACTGTCGTGTCTTTGCTATCGTTAAATTGAAGACTTATAGTTTTTATCAAAGATTCCTGTAATTAGGGATTACGCGATCAACTGAGTAATAACGTAACTAATTAACTAAGAATTTGGGAGCACCAGGGAAAGTAGTCAGATTACAAAGTTATAATTTCCCAATATAACCTTTCAGATATTTTCATATCTGATCAATAGTCTTCTAATTAATGATTTATTTACTTTACCTCACGTTAGTCTCATTCCAAATGTCGTAAATTGTTGATTATCTGCACGAACCCAGTCTTCACTATGAGTCATCCATACATCATTTGTCTTAAATCATATATTTATTACTAACTAATTAATTCACAGAAATGCATAAACAAACAAACAAGCTTAAAAAGGGTTACATGAAATGGGAGAAATATGCCCTAGTGGGTTGGACCGGCATGGCGGCTTGTTAGACAAAAGGGAAAATGGGGAGTCGATTCAGAAGTCACTACAGAGTATACTCTTTATAACAATTGACATGCTAATCCTTACACATGAACGCTCACTCATTCGGGAACAATTGCAATCAATATATATATAGTTACGCTCGGTGTGTGTCGTCTTGATCGTTGGAGAGAAGTTAGTTTCTGTTGGAGATTCGTCGGTCTCTGTCTTGGCTATTGTGGATAGTTCAGAGTGACATTCGTTATAGAATGGATGTTTCGGCGGTTGTCTTTCTTCGCGTTCAATGATACCGAATTCCTAGCTGCAGACTAGTAATCAATATCAAAACTTGTTCTTATTCGTCTAAGAGTTTAACCACGTGGTATGGTTAAAGATTCAGCAATGGTACTTAACCTTCGTTCTCCTCCTCTGAAGAAAACATGGTCTAATGGTAATTTCTCAGAGTTGGCTTTTATTCAGATAGCAGGAAGGGGCTGTCCTTGGATGTCTGACCCGTACTGGGCTCAGGGGCGGTCCTTGGATTTAGTTCAAATACAAAAGGGATTTGTATTTTTCTTCATTAAACAGTCCAAAATCATATTACACAATTATACAAACAGTATCATACTCACTCATTAATTTTATACAACAAACAGATGTAAACCTCATATCTGAGGTTATTATATAAACAGCGGTATGGTAATGTAGCCCCACAGTCTCACATGAGTTTCCCACGTGGTGACAAACGGGCATGTTAATAGCTGGACTCTCCACCGATCTTTTATACTTTTGCAGGAACATGAAATATGTTCGTACCTCAAGTTCTGTGAGGTGGAAGAAAATTCCTTTGTCCTGAAAGTTTACCCTCTCCCTAATACTGTTTGGCCATGAGGAGATTCTCAGGAATTTACGACGTCTCTCTGTGATCACAGCATGGGTTGAAGGAGGAAAGGGGGAGGCAGGGAGAGGGGGATGGGGTTTTGCAATACCCAAGCAGGCAACGTCATGACATACCCCCCTAGTGGTTTGGATCTTGTTTGTCCTGCAAGTTACAAATCAACATAAAATAATGAACACGTGGTGTCCTGTTTGTAGATCATCGTTGCAGTCCCCTCTGGTGGTTGAACTTGGTAGGCTTCTCTGAAAGCGGAGCAGTCCACCACAAGGATGGCAGTTGATGTCCGGTTGGTGATCGCCGTTGCGGTCCCTTCTAGTGATGTACCTTGGTAGGTTCCCTGGAAGCTGCAAAGTACCCCAGGGAGGGCCAGGGGATGTCCTGGTTGGTGATCGCAGTTGCGGTCCCCCCCTTGGTGGTTTACCTTGGTAGGCTCTCTGACAGCGGGCATGCCGCCACAAGGATGGGCCGTGGGTGTCCGGATTTGGGGTCGCCGTTCCGGACCCGTCGTCTGGTTGTCGTCCAGACTGGAAGATCTGAGCAGTAACTTAGGCAGATGTTAACAATGCACACACACTCATGAAATATATATATAATTACATTCATTCCCCAATGAGCGGCGTTGTGGCACTAAGTGATGGTTGTATGGGGACTTTGTTTATGGCTCTATCACTTCCTAAATGTCAAAGGAACTGAACCGAAAAGGAATGAAAGCATAAACAAAAAAAATATACAAAATATAGTTCTCACACAAAAATCATCTAATTGGACTGTATTCTATATACGTCCAATGTTCTGTCAAAATGACTATCATGGCATTGTCTCTAATGCCATATCTAGGGTTTTCCTACTTGGTGTGTTGCTTAGGCACTATCCTAAGTTGATAACTATATGATAAGTTTACAGCTGTAAGGCACTAGTTTTGGGCAGTCTACAGGGATGACCTATGGACTTCTGGGAAGAAAACTGGTGAGTGCTGTAGAGACAAAGGCCTAGAAGTAAATGTTCAACTTTACTAAGGCTGATATTTTGCTTGGACCCTTAAGTGATCCTAGCATAAATCCTAATTGGATGTTCCGTTGTGCATGTGCGTTTATGCTTAAACAAGCGCGCATGTCAAGGGAAGAAAACCAAGTATCCTGGCAGATTACAACTTGTTCAGAATGAGTCTGACGAAGTCAGGTAATTTTCAGGTCAATGCCTGGGGGTCAGTCAGAATTGTTGTCGAGGGAGTCTGTAGTAGTTTTTACTAAGTCACTGTGTCTTCCACTATTGTAGTGGTGATAGGTATGAAGTCTATTTCATGGCTATGTTATCCACGGAGGAGCTAACCTCACGACGGAAGTACTCTTTAAGTATTGGACCAGTCGTATGTGGTGTGATCATGATTAATGATTCTAATAATTTTCCTCCTGAATGAAGGATTCTATTTATTAGTGGCATGTGTGTTAACCATTGGAAGAGTGCACTGGAGATTCCCTTCCCCGTGTTGCACTCTGAGTGACTCCTATGTCGCTATTGTCAAGGGTAATTTGATTGGTTAGGTCTCTAACCTTCTTACTGATTGTAGCTAGACTGACTGTTGCTGGTATTGGTACTGGTGCTCAAAGGGACCAGTTATCCTACCGATTTATTCTGAAATATTATACTACCGGAACACATGATTGGAGCATTTTACTAGTTGTATTGTAGTTGAACCTACACATGGCAAGGAATGATTATTGTTGCCATTTGTTTTGGAGGTGGACAAGTCCACTGGACTTCCTTTACGACCAGTGTGGTACACCTCAGTACTATCTTAGATGTGTTCTAAGATAATCCCCGTCTAGGGGCCTGTCTGTTCCTCACTATTCTCATAGGGGAGTTTACAACTAGATTTGATTTATGCTCTGGCGGCCTCGTACGGTGTTGTCCGTAGTCTTGACCCCCCCACCGGCCTCGATGAGGCTCATCATGGGTCTGGGCTACTATTCCCCCCCCTTTGTGTCTCGGGACCCCCCCACCAGTGGGTGGTGTTGGTGTCCGAGGCGCAAATGAAAAGATCGGACCCTATGTACGAGTTGTCAGCGGCCACGTTGTTATGAGAATGGCTGTAACCTTTCAACCAAATCTCCTGGTGTTTGTGCTTCAAAACGCTCAGTGGCTGTCGAGGTATGTCAGTCCCCACCGCGTCCGCGTGTGGCAACCTCTTCAGTACCTGCGAACTGAGACGAGGATATCGGTCTGTGATATCGCAAAGTGTTTCACCAGTGGGAATCATCGGGTCAGTTGCTGGACTGACGCCATTAGTGTCATTGTAAGGGGTGACAGTCCCCAACAAAGCGGAAGGTGTATCATCGGAAACAGAGTATACTCTGCGCATCAATGTATTTCTTGCTGAGACGGCCGCAGTGCTTGCGGAAATGTCTGAAGGGCAAGAGGAGTTCATCTCAACTACCGGATTGCACGACTGCACGGAGGAGGGAAGTTGCTTATTAACAGCGACAGCTGGCTCGAAATCATGAAAAGAATGGTCAATCAGGTTGGCTGATGGAATGTGTCGATGTATCGTAATATCTCCTTGGATCGGATTCTGCCCCAAGAGGTTTTTAAACGTCTTTTTCCCAAGGGGTGCTTTTGACAGATATCCCTTGTGACTGACTGCGTTGCAGCTAGCGTTAGGGGAAGACAGTGTGGTCAGTGGAGAAGGCACTGTGGCCTGTGACCATACCTGGTTGGTTTTCCAATCCATCAATGGGAGTAACCGATCCATCAAGTCTGCTCCAAGTAGCAGGGGTACAGTTTCGAGGCTGGTAACATACACAGGATGAACGAGCGATACGTCCTTAAAGTGTAGTTTCAGCATGACTCTCAATGTGAGAGCCGAGGTAGTCTGAGTGACCCCTCGAAGTGTAGTGTCGCATCGTTCCACTTTTAACCAACGTTTAGTTGGCTTCAAAGCCCTTTTTAGATCATCAAACAATGTTTGAGAGATGAGTGATATTGTCGCACCCGAATCAATTAGCGCATGACAAGTTAAGCAGTCCTCCAGGACTGTTTCCAGGTACGGGCGTTTAGATTCGTGGTTAGTGGACATATTCCCCACAAAGTGGAGTGATTGTTCGCAACGACGTGATGTGCCATTTCTGTTCAAGGTGGAAGCAGATTGACTTTTCCGATTTTGAGTGGGCTTGGCTTTAACGAAGCGTTTGACCTTTTTCTTCGCAACCTTTGTATCAGAGTCTATAGACAAAGCCCGGGGGCTTGTTTCTTGATCAAGCGGGCCCTGGATAGGGTCTTGAATCAGAGCGGGAGAAATTTGAACTTTAACGTCCTTGCTATGGGTGTTAATTCCTGCGGACCTGGTGTCCGGTAATTCCCCGTCTAGTCCTTGTGACTTATCTTTTACCCTTTTCTCAAATTGTTCTCGCTTTAGTTCTTCCCGTAGTGGAACTTCTGGAGAACATTGGTCTACGTTTTGATTGTCCTTCAACCCTTTGTTACCCTTGTGCTCTGACACTTTTTGTGGGTTGGGTGCAGGAACGTAGCGAACAGGTCGATTGTAGCGGTAGTCATGTTGATTGCGACGTACTTTACAGTTATTTCGACCGCTGAGGTTATTGGAATCATGGTTTCGTGGTAGAAACTGTTGTTGTGCGTCATCTCTCAACGCTCCAATACCTGATAATGCACCCTCTGACTGGAGTGAGTGTTCCTGGTCAAACTTCAAAACCGAGTGGTCAGGGCTCTTAGCGTTGTGAACTTTTGATGCCTCAAAAGCTGTGCTTGCAAGCTCTCTGAGTTGTAAGATAGGCAAGCCAACGTGGGCGGCAGGGCCCAAGTAGGTAATGAAGGTAGGATACATGTACGACAGGAACATTTGTTTAAAAGGTAACAGGTCTTCCATGCCTGTTTCAGTGAGTAGGCCAAAATAAGCTGAACGAAGCCTATGATAGTAAGCTTGTGGGTGTTCGTTCCGAGCTTGTTTGACGGTGTCAGCCAGTGAGCTATTGTGTTTGCGAGTCGCAGAACCACTGAATTCTACTTTCAAAGCTGTGGCAAGTTTAGCGTAGTCATTTAGCACGTGTTGCTGTTGTAGACGAATGAACCTTGTCACGTGTCTATTTGACGTTCGCTTCAACAGGTAAACCCTGTAAGAACCTGTAGCGTTCGGGTAGCCATCCAACGCGTCCTCTATGTCAGTTAGGAACGTCTCAGTATCGTTTGGCTGACCTGGAACGGGGTCAAAGGTGGGGAAATACTTGACGAGTTTGTCAAGGTATTCCGCACCAAGCGGGCGGAGAGGGTTGGCTTCATCCTGTGGAAAGATTGGGGCCGAAAGGCCAAGAGGAGAAGCCAAGCCTTGTTGTTGTTGGCCAAGAGGCGCAATATTACTCAGTGCCGAATGGCCAAGAGGAGAAGACTGAGGGACACATGAGGGAGGCAAAGTCTGAAACCTATCGTCTTTACTCCTGTGAGTACAGGGCTCCGGTTGCTTGGATTGGTAGTCGCGCTGTAGAGCGTGACCATTCTGGATTTCCTCCAGATGGTACCTAAGGGTGGTATTCTGCTGCATTGCAGAGTCCACTTGAGCGCTTAGAGTACTGATTTTGGACACGTGAGTGTCACACTTGCTCCTTTCGGTCTCAAACTTATCTGTCATGGTTTGCAGATAGAGGTCTCGAGTACGGAGTGAGATATTCAGTGATGAGATTTCCGCTGCTTGCTTAGAAATCAATATTTCCATCTTCATCACCTGAGTTCTCTCATCATTCATTTGGTCAGCGACTTCAATGAGTTCTGCTGACTTGTCATCCAACTTTGTCATTATGTTCATTAACTGATCGTCTTTGGTCTGCAGCGTTTTGAGTAGAACCGTGTTATTTTGAGTAACGTTCAACATAACTGCATGCATGTTATCAAGTTGAGCGCTCCTGTTTGTAGATAACTCTTCAGATTTATCTAGTTTGGCGTGGACATCATCGTATTTAGTTTTGTATAAATCGAGTTGTTCCAGTAGCATTTGATTTTGTTCCTGTAGAAGGCGGTTTTGTTGAAGAGCCTGTGCTTGTTCATCGTCATACGTTTTGCAATTTTATTTAATTGTTCAGTTTTCAAGCGCAGTTCCATAGCTAGCAGAATTTTTCCATTTTCTGCATTTGTCATTGGTTTCCCGGTTCTCTCCACCTGTCCCTCCATGTCTACCATCACCTGCTCGTGCTTCAGCTGTGCACTGCGGTATTGGACAGATGCCAATCTCGGGTGGCAAGACATCAGGGCTAGACTGGAGAGAACCTTTACGAGGCCTGCGCCTGATGGTTGATTTTGGAAAGCGTTGTTGTCTGCTTTTCCACTAAGGGCATAATTAGTGTTGGTATCGCTGCTGAGGTCAGAGATCAATCCATTTGCGGGTGGAGGTTCACTAATTAGCGGGCGGGTGGGGACTACCCCCTCTGATTGCTTGCACATTATTAGAACATTTTGAAAGGAAAAATGTTTTTCCTAATTTTCCTAAATTTGGTTTTGGAATATATTGGGAGCTGCAAAGACGATTTTAATCTATTTATAGACGTTAATGAGCTATCAGTACTGGACAGTACTGTGGAAGTTGGACGTGAATGAATTTGCAAAAGCAAATTGAATTAATCAATGATCATGATTAATCATACCTGGATAGGCTATCTGGGAATTAAACTTTAAATTAACCTGGGAAGTTGGTTCATCTAGGTTACAATTGCAAAGTTTAAGGTGTCTCATTTAACTGGAAGAACCTAGAAAGGTATGTCCGACAATTTAAATAAATAAATTGAATGAGACCCAAGCAATTGAGATTGCTGGATTATTTAAACGTGATCCACGTTTGGATTTCGCCACTTCTTTTAAGGGATGTACTTGCGATTCTTCACCACCAGTGATGCAGAATGCTGAAATCAAACGGAAGTACAAAGGGCGGGACTTCCGTCGCGCGAGGCGGAGGAATTTAAACGGAACACAGAAAGTGAAAAAAAATTCCCTCTATGTTAGCTTGCATCTCGTGGATTTCCCACCTCGTGCTTACTTACCCTATGTTGTTCAGAAATATCACGTTCTAAGTACAAAATAGGTTTCCCTCTCACCATGGAGAGGGTAGGTTTACTAGTGACGTCTCACATTAAACCATTCGGCATACTTTGCTAGCGTTATGTTGACAGGAGCGACACGGTACATAATAGGATATGCCTGTAGTCAGTCCACACTGGTTTAGTTTGGTAGGCGGACAAAATACTTCGGCTCGGTCACCGAACGAATATATTCTAATTTCTAACCTTATTGGCTCTAGAAGTTAATATTGACCGACAGAAATAGTACCGTTTGGCCTAACGGACTAAATCTGGAATGTATCACTCACTGCTCTGACGCTAAAAGACCGCTACCGGAGGCGCTATGTAGCCTCTTCAAATAGGAATACGCAACAAATTTGTATAGAAAGTAGTCTGTTTGTTTTGTACGATTTCTGTTTGCACAATTGATATTTAGAATTACACAGCAGAGTCTAATTCTATCTTAGATCCCTCACAGGGGGCGTCATATATGTCGTGTCTTTGCTATCGTTAAATTGAAGACTTTATAGTTTTTATCAAAGATTCCTGTAATTAGGGATTACGTGACCAACTGAGTAATAACGTAACTAATTAACTATGAATTTGGGAGCACCAGGGAAAGTAGTCAGATTACAAAGTTATAATTTCCCAATATAACCTTTCAGATATTTTCATATCTGATCAATAGTCTTCTAATTAATGATTTATTTACTTTACCTCACGTTAGTCTCATTCCAAACGTCGTAAATTGTTGATTATCTGCACGAACCCAGTCTTCACTATGAGTCATCCATACATCAATTGTCTTAAATCATTTATTTATTACTAACTAATTAATTCACAGAAATGCATAAACAAACAAACAAGCTTAAAAAGGGTTACATGAAATGGGAGAAATATGCCCTAGTGGGTTGGACCGGCATGGCGGCTTGTTAGACAAAAGGGAAAATGGGGGGTCGATTCAGAAGTCACTACAGAGTATACTCTTTATAACAATTGACATGCTAATCCTTACACATGAACGCTCACTCATTCGGGAACAATTGCAATCAATATTTATATAGTTACGCTCGGTGTGTGTCGTCTTGATCGTTGGAGAGAAGTTAGTTTCTGTTGGAGATTCGTCGGTCTCTGTCTTGGCTATTGTGGATAGTTCAGAGTGACATTCGTTATAGAATGGATGTTTCGGCGGTTGTCTTTCTTCGCGTTCAATGATACCGAATTCCTAGCTGCAGACTAGTAATCAATATCAAAACTTGTTCTTATTCGTCTAAGAGTTTAACCACGTGGTATGGTTAAAGATTCAGCAATGGTACTTAACCTTCGTTCTCCTCCTCTGAAGAAAACATGGTCTAATGGTAATTTCTCAGAGTTGGCTTTTATTCAGATAGCAGGAAGGGGCTGTCCTTGGATGTCTGACCCGTACTGGGCTCAGGGGCGGTCCTTGGATTTAGTTCAAATACAAAAGGGATTTGTATTTTTCTTCATTAAACAGTCCAAAATCATATTACACAATTATACAAACAGTATCATACTCACTCATTAATTTTATACAACAAACAGATGTAAACCTCATATCTGAGGTTATTATATAAACAGCGGTATGGTAATGTAGCCCCACAGTCTCACATGAGTTTCCCACGTGGTGACAAACGGGCATGTTAAAACTTCTTATGGCTGCAAGGGAAAGTATTGAGTAGCCAGTGAAATCGTGCCCATTTCAAACGGCCTCGTACTCAATTCTTGCTCGTACAATATGGATATTATTATTACTATTGGATAGAAAACACTCTCTAGTTTCTAAAACCGTTGGAATTATTTCTCTGAGTGAAACAGAACTCATTTGGCAGCACTTTCCCTGACCAGGAAGTAGAATGTCAGAAATATATGCTCTGTTCAACTTCCTGCCTATACATGGTCATGACACGTAGGAGTCTACGTACACTCCATACGCCTTCCTCTGGGTGTCAAGATGATGTGAGAGAAGAAATTTTGTGTTTATCTTGGTCTGGGGTGGAATAAAAGCTATTTCTTTGACGTGACCGTCCACTTCCGGTACTCTGAAGCGCGCGACTTGGAAGTGGGATTGCCTTCTGTTTTGCTGCCGTAATGGACGACAACTATCTCCGGCTCGGATTTTATTTGATACATGTGACCATATCATCGTAATGTATGTTTTTTCAATATAGTTTAATCAGATTATTGAATTTTTTTCGGGAGTTTTGCCGTGTTCCGTTCTCTGACTGTGTTTACGTTGGAGAGATCCGTGCCACTCGGCTAGTGCCCATGCTAAATGAAGAGGGAAAGTTGCCATTCTGAATCCAAACAACGACTCATCTGGACAAAGGACACCTTGTTCAACATTCTGATGAAAGATCAGCAAAAGTAAGACCCAATTTATGATGTTATTTCATATATCTGTCGTGCATGTGAACTGGTCATGGGCGCCCAAGTGTTTCTGGCTATTGTGGCTACGCTAATATAGCGCTACATTTTGTTTTCGCTGTAAAACATTTAATAAATCGGAAATATTGTCTGGAATCACAAGATGCCTGTCTTTCAATTGCTGCACACTATGTATTTTTCAGAAATGTTTTATGATGAGTAATTAGGTATTTGACGTTGGTGTCTGTAAATATTATGGCTGCTTTCGGTGCAATTTCTGATTGTAGCTGAAATGTAAACTATGATTTATACCTGAAATATGCAAATTTTTTGAACAAAACATATGCTATACAATAAATATGTTATCAGACTGTCATCTGATGAAGTTTTTTCTTGGTTAGTGGCTATTTATTTCTTTATTTGGTCGAATTTGTGATAGCTAGTGATGGAGTAAGAAACTGATGGAGTTAGAAAAGTGGTGTCTTTTGCTAACGTGGTTAGCTAATAGATTTACATATTTTGTCTTCCCTGTAAAACATTTTAAAAATCGGACATGTTGGCTTGATTCACAAGATGTGTACCTTTCATATGCTGTATTGGACTTGTTAATGTGTGAAAGTTAAATATTTTTAAAAAATATCTTTTGAATTTCGCGCCCTGCACTTGAGCTGGATGTTGTCATAAGTGTACCGGTGTCGGGCCAGCCAGCCTAACAGGTTAACTTCATTGGGATAGGGGGTGCTGTTGTCACTTTTTCTGGAAATCGTGTAATTTTTAAACGGCTTCCTACTCAATTCTTGCTCGTACAATATGCATATTATTATTATTATTGGATAGAAAACACTCTCTAGTTTCTATAGCCGTTGAAATTTTGTCTCTGAGTGGAACAGAACTCATTCTACAGCACTTTCCCTGACATGGAGTCAGATTTCACACATCTTGGCCCCTGATCTGGAGTCAGTTTAAAGGTCCCTGTGAATGCTATGAGGATACAAACACTGCTTACGTCTTCCCCTGGATGTCTTTACGTGATGACGCTTTGAATGGAGTCGATTGCGCAATCACAGCCTCTATAAAACAGAACAACGTGTAGGTAGTTTCCCTTTTCCAGCTGCGCCGGACGCACGGTGGACACCGACCTGCTCTTTTTCCAAGCTTTAGTGTAGCCAGTAATATTTCTCCGGTCATGTTTTTACTTGTAATAGGTGTTAAAGACATCATAAGGTAGTTAATTTAAACCGTTTTATAGCAATTTATATCCGTTTAGTGCGATTTTGGGACATTTATTTCTGAGACACTTTGAACTTCTGGGCACGTTTCCAGTTCATGCCGAACGCAGTGGGCATTTCCACATAGCAAGAGGACAGCTTTCGACCAAAAGACGATTAGACCCAAGAAAGGATTCTTTGCCCAAGATTCTGATGGAAGAACAGCTCAAAGTAAGAACAATTTATTATGATAAATCGTGTTTCTGTCGAAAAATGTTAATCGCTTATGCTGCCATTTTGTTAGATGTAGCTTCGCTTGGCGCAAACTGTATTGAAAAGTAAGGATAATTTAAAAAATGTAAATCAGCGATTGTATTAAGAATTAAATTGTCTATCAATCGCTGTCCACCCTATATTTTTTAGTCACGTTTATGAGTATTTATGTATACGACTAGATATGTCACTGTCTAATATGTCGCACGACATTTTCTGACCAGCTGGGCAACTTTTGTCATTGTCTAACCATGATTTTGGTGGCTAAATATGCACATTTTCGAACAAACTCTATATGTATGTTGTAATATGATGTTACAGGAGTGTCATCTGAAGAATTCTGAGAAGGTTAGTGAAAAAATTAATATATTTTGGCGATGTTGACGTTATCGCTCTCTTTGGCTAGAATCAATGCTCTGGTAATGTTTGCACATGTGCTATGCTAATATAACGATTTATTGTGTTTTCGCTGTAAGACACTTAGAAAATCTGAAATATTGTCTGTATTCACAGGATCTGTCTCTTTCGATTAGTGTATGCTGTGTATTTTTACGAAATGTTTTATGATTAGTAATTAGGTAATACACGTTGCTCTATGTATTTATTCTAGTCGAGTTGTGACGGTGGGTGCAATTGTAAACTATGATTTATACCTGAAATATGCACATTTTTCTAACAAAACCTATCCTATACCATAAATATGTTATCAGACTGTCATCTGATGAGGTTTTTTCTTGGTTAGTGGCTATCAATATCTTTATTTGGCCGAATTGGTGATAGCTAGTGGTGTTGGTGGACAAAGAAAAAATGGTGTCTTTTGCTAAGGTGTTTAGCTAATAGATTTACATATTGTGTCTTCCCTGTAAAACATTTAAAAAATCGGACATGTTGGCTGGATTCACACGATCTGTATCTTTCATTAGCTGTATTGGACTTGTTAATGTGTGAAAGTTAAATATTTAAAAGAATTTTTTTTTTGAATTTGCCGCTCTGCCTTTTCAATGGAATGTGGGAGGAGTGCCGCTAGCGGCACCCCTGGCCTAAACAGGTTAATAGCTGGACTCTCCACCGATCTTTTATACTTTTGCAGGAACATGAAATATGTTCGTACCTCAAGTTCTGTGAGGTGGAAGAAAATTCCTTTGTCCTGAAAGTTTACCCTCTCCCTAATACTGTTTGGCCATGAGGAGATTCTCAGGAATTTACGACGTCTCTCTGTGATCACAGCATGGGTTGAAGGAGGAAAGGGGGAGGCAGGGAGAGGGGGATGGGGTTTTGCAATACCCAAGCAGGCAACGTCATGACACCACCTAACCGAGGAACTCAATTTAACCTTGCGCAATACCCTAGATGCAGTTGCACCCCTAAAAACATTTGTCATAAGAAACTAGCTCCCTGGTATACAGAAAATACCCGAGCTCTGAAGCAAGCTTCCAGAAAATTGGAATGGAAATGGCGCTCCACCAAACTGGAAGTCTTCCAACTAGCTTGGAAAGACAGTACCGTGCAGTATCGAAGAGCCCTCACTGCTGCTCGATCATCCTATTTTTCCAACTTAATTGAGGAAAATAAGAACAATCCGAAATGTCTTTTTGATACTGTCGCAAAGCTAACTAAAAACCAGTATTCCCCAAGTGAGGATGGCTTTCACTTTGAACTTCTTTGAGGAAAATATCATGATCATTAGAAAGCAAATTACGGACTCCTCTTTAAATCTGCGTATTCCTCAATAGCTCAGTTGTCCTGAGTCTGCACAACTCTGCCAGGACCTAGGATCAAGAGAGACACTCAAGTGTTTTAGTACTATATCTCTTGACACAATGATGAAAATAATCATGGCCTCTAAACCTTCAAGCTGCATACTGGACCCTATTCCAACTAAACTACTGAAAGAGCTGCTTCCTGTGCTTGGCCCTTCTATGTTGAACATAATAAAACGGCTCTCTATCCACCGGATGTGTACCAAACTCACTAAAAGTGGCAGTAATAAAGCCTCTCTTGAAAAAGCCAAACCTTGACCTAGAAAATATAAAACATTTTGGCCTATATTGAATCTCCCATTCCTCTCAAAAATGTTAGGAAAAGCTGTTGCGCATCAACTCATTACCTTCCTGAAGACAAACAATGTATATGAAACGCTTCAGTCTGGTTTTAGACCCCATCATAGCATTGAGACTGCACTTTTGAAGGTGGTAAATGACCTTTTAATGGCTTCAGACTGAGGCTCAGCGTCTGTCCTTTTGCTCTTAGACCTTAGTGCTGCTTTTGATACCATCGATCACCACATTCTTTTGGAGAGATTGGAAACACAAATTGGTCTACACAGACAAGTTCTGGCCAGGTTTAGATTTTATCTGTCGGAAAGATATCAGTTTGTCTCTTTAGATGGTTTGACCTCTGACAAATCAACTGTAAATTCCGGTGCTCCTCAATGCTTCGTTTTAGGACCACTATTGTTTTCACTATATATTTTACCTCTTGGTGATGTCATTTGGAAACATAATGTTAACTTTCACTGCTATGCGGACGACACACAGCTGTACATTTCAATGAAACATGGTGAAGCCCCAAAATTGCCCTCCCTGGAAGCCTGTGTTTCAGACATAAGGAAGTGGATGGCGGCAAATGTTCTATTTATTAAACTCGGACAAAACAGAGATGCTTGTTCTAGGTCCCAAGAAACAAAGAGATCTTCTGTTGAATCTGACAATTAATCTTGATGGTTGTACAGTCATCTCAAATAAAACTGTGAAGGACCTCGGCGTTACTCTTGACCCTGATCTCTCTTTTGACGAACATATCAAGACTGTTTCAAGGACAGGCTTTTCCCATCTACGTAAGATCAGAAAGTTTCCGTCACAAATTATGCAGAAAAATGTATCCCTGCTTTTGTCGCTTCTAGGTTAGACTACTGCAATGCTTTACTTTCCGGCTACCCGGATAAAGATCTAAATAAACTTAGTGCTAAACACGGCTGCTGGAATCTTGACTAGAACCAAACATTTTTATCACATTTCTACAGTGCTAGCCTCTCTACACTGGCTTCCTGTTAAGGCAAGGGCTGATTTCAAGGTTTTACTGCTAACCTACAAAGCATTACATGGGCTTGCTCCTACCTATCTTTCCGATTTGGTCCTGCCATACATACCTACACGTACGCTACGGTCACAAGACACAGGCCTCCTTACTGTCCCTAGAATTTCTAAGCAAACAGCTGGAGGCAGGGCTTTCTCCTATAGAGCTACATTTTTATGGAATGGTCTGCCTATCGATGTGAGAGACGCAGACTCGGTCTCGACCTTTAAGTCTTTATTGAAGACTCATCTCTTCAGTAGGTCCTATGATTGAGTGTAGTCTGGCCCAGGAGGGTGAAGGTGAACGGAAAGGCACTGGAGCAACGAAAAGGCACTGGAGCTGTCTCTGCCTGGCCGGTTCCCCTCTCCACTGGGATTCTCTGCCTCAAACCCTATTACAGGGGCTGAGTCACTGGCTTACTGGTGCTCTTCCATGCTGTCCCTAGGAGGGGTGCATCACTTGAGTGGGTTGAGTTACTGATGTGATCTTCCTGTCCGGGTTGACGCCCCTCCTTGGGTTTGTGCCGTGGGGGAGATCTTTGTGGGCTATACTCGGCCTTGTCTCAGGATGGTAAGTTGGTGGTTGAAGATATCCCTCGAGTGGTGTGGGGGCTGTGCTTTGGTAAAGGGGGTGGGGTTATATCCTGCCTGTTTGGCCCTGTCCTAGGGTATCGTCGGACGGGGCTACAGTGTCTCCCGACCCCCCCTGTCTCAGCCTCCAGTATTTATATAGTTTGTGTCGGGGGGCTAGGGTCAGTGTTATATATGGATTATTTCTCCTGTCTTATCCAGTGTCCTGTGTGAATTTAATTATGCTCTCTCTTTTTCTCTTTTCTTTCTTTCTTTCTTTCTTTCTTTCTTTCTTTCTTTCTTTTGTTTGATCGATCCTGCTGGTCATCTATGAACATTTGAACATCTTGGCCATGTTCTGTTATAATCTCCACCCGGTACAGCCAGAAGAGGACTGGCCACCCCTCATAGCCTGTTTCTTCTCTAGGCTTCTTCCTAGGTTCTAGCCTTTCTTGGGAGTTTTTCCTAGCCACCGTGCTTCTACAACTGCATTGCTTGCTGTTTGGGGTTTTAGGCTGGGTTTCTGTACAGCACTTTGTGACATCAGCTGATGTAAGAAGGGCTTTATAAATACATTTGATTGATTGACTGATTTAGAAAATAGAGTCTACTTTAAATACTCGGATGTCATACTCATTTTGTCTTTGACAACCGCTGATCAATAAGAAATGGGGATGCGCAACCGAAATCAACAAATAGCGGGAAACAATACAATCATGCATGACGCGTTCTCTGTATGCGAAAATATAATATTTAATAGTATGTGACATTTTGAAAATCAAGTATTGTTTAAATGACAGGATGTTCGGCTCTTCATCTACTAGAATTCAATGCACACTTTCCCCACAATGCATTGGAGAGGTGGGCTAGGAGTATTAGGCCGAAGCTTCTGCAGTGTTCAAATGTAGTTTTTGTTCTCCTTAAAATGATAATGACTATTGCGTCGTAGGCTACGTCTTAGAAAACAGTATTTTTTTCTTCTTTAAGAGGATTTCTGTATTCTCACTGAAAAGGGTTTATTGTTCTTTTAGCCTTCGTCAGAGCTTTTAAACTAAATATTAAACCTTTTGATTTCTGAATGCGTCGGCACAGGGGACTCGTGAGGTGGCTGCGTTATTGATGTCATGTTAAATCAGGCCTTTTTATTTGAACAGATTGTTTTAGTTTTGTAGTCTAGGCTACCTATTGAATTATTTCATTAATGGATCAAGCCTTAGCAGTCATTCTGATCTCATTCTCAATCATCAGTGGTTTAGTTCATTATGTTGCTGTCCAGCGGTTCTGACTTTCCACATTTGTCTGTGCGATAGCCTTTTGATTTTAACATTTGAAAAGTTATGGTGTGTGTGATAGGCTATTTGATTTAATTTATATGTTACAGCACTTTGGTTTCAGTTTTAAATATGTTGAAATGGAACCAAATGATCTGTTTCTGTCTTCAGTCTTTTTTAAAGTAGGATAGCAGGACTATATGGTCTATTACGATATAAGTCGAATGTGATAGTCTGCCTATAACCAGCCTGAGTAGGCCTATAACTCCAATCATATTCTGTTTAGAGAAATTAATCAAATTGGAAATTAGCTATTATCAGGCTGGTTAATGCGATGCCCCGCATCAACAATTGGTGTCCAATGGCCATGAACAAGAGATGGGACATGGTCTAGTCTTCCAAAGGAGAGATAGAATGATAGAATACACAAGGTGCAAGTTTGACATTTGTAGCAATTTTTCTCTTATGTCAGTCACTGACAGTTAGTGTAGAGCCAGCCCTGAAGATACACATCAACACCATCATCCCAAAAACCCTGGACCCACTAAAATTCGCATACCAGCACAACAGATTCACAGATGACACAATCTCAATTTCACATTGCCCTCAAACTTGGACAAGAGGGGAAATAACTATGTGAGAATGCTGTTCATAGACTACCGCTCAGTGTTCAACATGATAGTCCCTTACAAGCTCATCACAATGTTTCAGACCCTGGGACTGAACACCTCCCTCTGCAACTGGAACCTGGACTTCCTGACGAGCCGGCCCCAGATGGTGAGGGTAGGCAACAACATCTCCGCCACGCTGACCCTCAACATGGGGGCCCCTCAGGGGTGTGTTCTTAGTCCCCTTCTTTGCTCCCTGTTCATCACGTGGCCACGGATGACTCCAAAACCATCCTCAAGTTTGCTGACAACACTGCGGTGGTAGGCCTGATCACTGACAGTGATGAGACAGCAGTAGGGAGGTCAGACACTTTTGAAATATTTTTTTTATTAACCCATCCACCACACCCCTATTCAGAGGACAAATATCTTAGTTTTTTTACAGCTTTTTTACTACATATACATGCATTTTACATATACATTTTACATACAGTTGAAGTCGGAAGTTTACATACACCTTAGCCAAATACATTTAAACAATTTTTCACAATTTCTGACATTTAATCCTAGTAAAAATGCCCTGTCTTAGGTCACTTTATTTTAAGAATGTAAAATGTCAGAATAATAGTAGAGAATTATTTATTTCAGCTTTTCTTTCTTTCATCAGATTCCCAGTGGATCAGAAGTTTACATACACTCAATTGGTATTTGGTAGCATTGCCTTTAAATTGTTTAACTTGGGTCAAACGTTTTGGGTAGCCTTCCACTAGCTTCCCACAATAAGTTGGGTGAATTGTGGCCTATTCCTCCTGACAGAGCTGGTGTAACTGAATCAGGTTTGTAGGCCTCCTTGCTCGCACATGCTTTTTCAGTTCTGCCCACACATTTTCTATAGGATTGAGGTCAGGGCTTTGTGATGGCTACTCCAATACCTTGACATTGTTGTCCTTAAGCCATTTTTACACAACTTTGGAAGTATGCTTGGGGTCATTGTCCATTTGGAAGACCCATTTGCGACCAAACTTTAACTTCCTGACTGAAGTCTTGAGATGTTGCTTCAATATATTCACATAATTGTCTGTCCTCATGATGCCATCTATTTTGTGAAGTGCACCAGTCCCTCCTGCAGCAAAGCACCCCCACAACATGATGCTGCCACCCCCGTGCTTCACGGTTGGGATGGTGATCTTTGGCTTGCAAGCCTCCCCCTTTTTCCTCCAAACATAACGATGGTCATTATGGCCAAACAGTTCTAATTTTGTTTCATCAGACCAGAGGACATTTCTCCAAAAAGTATGAGCTTTGTCCCCATGTGCAGTTGCAAACCGTAGTCTGTCTTTTTTATGGCTGTTTTGGAACAGTGGCTTCTTCCTTGCTGAGCGGCCTTTCAGGTTATGTCAATATAGGACTCATTTTACTGTGGATATAGATACCTTTGTGCCTGTTTCCTCCACCATCTTCACAAGGTCCTTTGCTGTTGTTCTTGGATTGATTTGCACTTTTCGCACCAAAGTACGTTCATCTCTAGGAGACAGAACGCGTCTCCTTCCTGAGCGGAATGACGGCTGCGTGGTCCCATGGTGTTTATACTTGTGTACTATTGATGTACAGTTGAACGTGGTACCTTTAGGCATTTGGAAATTGCTCCCAAGGATGAACCGGATTTGTGGACGTCTACCAAATTTTTTCTGAGGTCTTGCCTGATTTCTTTTGATTTTCCCATGATGTCAAGCAAAGAGGCACTGAGTTTGAAGGTAGGCCTTGAAATACATCCACAGGTACACCTCCATTTGACTCAAATGATGTCAATTAGCCCATCAGAAGCTTCTAAAGCCATGACATCATTTTCTGAAATTTTCCAAGCTGTTTAAAGGTAGTCAACTTAGTGTATGTAAACTTCTGACCCACTGGAATTGTGATACGGTGAATTATAAGTGAATTAATCTGTCTGAAAAATTGCTTGTGTCATGCACGAAGTAGATGTCCTAACCGACTTGCCAAAACTATAGTTTGTTAACAAGAAATTTGTGGAGTGGTTGAAAAACTAGTTTTAATGACTCCAACCTAAGTGTATGTAAACTTCTGACTTCAACTGTACATGGCACTTTTACATAAAGCAGTCACATAACAATAATACCTAACCAAACATAAACTCTTTAATCCAAACCCTCAGCCACTCTCAGCACATCCCACTTATCACCATAGACCACCCTTGTTTGGTTTCCATGTGCCATATATTTCTCAATTGTGCTATGATGTTTAACAACATGTTTTAACCTTTCTAATCGTATATTATCCACAGATTGTGAGATAAAGACGAAAACCTTTCCTACGAGTATTATTATATTCTTTATTGACGGACTATGGCTTTCCAAAGTGCATGTTGTGTTTTTTAAAAACAATTCCTGAACCTGTGACCAGAAACAAGCTACATAGGGGCAATACCAGAATAAATGATCTATTGATTCTGTCTCTTCACAACAAAATCTACAGAGCTGAGATTGTTGTATGCCCCATATATATAGCATTCTGTCGGTGGCAATAATTTTTCAGTATTCACACACATAGCCCTTCTCTAGGATCCAGATGGCTTTGTCTAATAAGGAGGTCACTTCCCCAACAAGAGATAATTTCAGTTAAATGTATGTGAATATAAAGGATGGCTGGTTAGCCCTTTTCTGTTATTGTGCTTAGACAGTCCATACATCGTCTATGTCCCAGTCCTTTCTCACCACCTGAGAGTAAACTGTGTCTTCCCTTAAAGGATGCTGGTTCCCCACTGCCACTGCAGAGTAGGTGACTTCCTCAGCCGGCTTGACGTCTGCATCTTTCTGGTCTTCTCCAGATGGGTCGTGTGCTTTGCTCTTGTCAATGTTGAATCTGACGATCTCAGAATAAACCAGGTCCTGGGGAAAGACAAAGGGAGGGAGAGGGTGAGAGAGATGAGGATTGCTGAATGATTACAAATATAATGTGATTAGCTAAAATCTTAGGCTGGAATTCAGTCAAACGCACAACAGAAAACAAGTTTTCAACGGAAAAACCTCACCTCTTCTCTTCCTGTTCCTGTCCTGTCTGCATTGACCACCAGGCTGCTTGCATCTGAAAAACAACCACAGCGGGTTTTACAGAAAGCAGAATCCAGGACAGGGCTGACTGAGCAGAAGGGGAACTTTTTCGTGTGGTTCCTACTCACCAATGCTGACAGAGGGGTTGAATAAAGCCTTGTGCCTAGTTAGAGAGAATAATATAAATATTCACTGGTTAAACATAACATTCAGTTCCTCTGCACTTCTAATGTCTGATGATACATTACATGCCATTGAGATACATACAGTATATATTTATTATGTTCTGTAACTATGTGTTACAGACAGTGACCACACACCTCTTCCTGACAATGATGAGGTAAGCTGTGGCTGTCACAACAACTGTTACCAGGAGGGCTGCGGTAACAATCCCAGCAACCGCGCCAGATGATGGAGGTGGAGTCTGATCTGGGCGAGGAAACAGAACCACTGTCACCACTTTGACCTCTGATACAGCTGATTGTCAGACTGAACCCTACAGTATCTACAGAAAAAATATTGTCACTAATCAAGATTTCTTTCTTAATCAATTAATAAGATATTTTATTTTCTTCCCTATACTAAGAGTTCCAGAGGGTTGAGTGGAGCTGAAGGATGGGACTAAAAACAAACTAAATATAACTATAGTAAAATATACTGTGTCCGTAAAATGTATATAGTATGTATAAGCTGGAAGTAGAAGCCTAAGTGTTGTTGCCCATTAGTTTACTCCAAATAGGGGAGGGATGGAATGGTTAGGGGAAGATATCTGTAAAAAAAAATATATATACACTGCTCAAAAAAATAAAGGGAACACTTAAACAACACAATGTAACTCTAAGTCAATCACACTTCTGTGAAATCAAACTGTCCACTTAGGAAGCAACACTGATTGACAATAAATTTCACATGCTGTTGTGCAAATGGAATAGACAAAAGGTGGAAATTATAGGCAATTAGCAAGACACCCCCAATAAAAGAGTGATTCTGCAGGTGGTGACCACACACCACTTCTCAGTTCCTATGCTTCCTGGCTGATGTTTTGGTCACTTTTGAATGCTGGCGGTGCTCTCACTCTAGTGGTAGCATGAGACGGAGTCTACAACCCACACAAGTGGCTCAGGTAGTGCAGCTCATCCAGGATGGCACATCAATGCGAGCTGTGGCAAGAAGGTTTGCTGTGTCTGTCAGCGTAGTGTCCAGAGCATGGAGGCGCTACCAGGAGACAGGCCAGTACATCAGGAGACGTGGAGGAGGCCATAGGAGGGCAACAACCCAGCAGCAGGACCGCTACCTCCGCCTTTGTGCAAGGAAGAGCACTGCCAGAGCCCTGCAAAATGACCTCCAGCAGGCTACAAATGAGCATGTGTCTGCTCAAACGGTCAGAAACAGACTCCATGAGGGTGGTATGAGGGCCCGACATCCACAGGTGGGGGTTGTGCTTACAGCCCAACACCGTGCAGGAGCACCGCCATTTGCCAGAGAACACCAAGATTGGCAAATTCACCACTGGCGCCCTGTGCTCTTCACAGATGAAAGCAGGTTCACACTGAGCACATGAGCACATGTGACAGACGTGACAGAGTCTGGAGACGCCGTGGAGAACGTTCTGCTGCCTGCAACATCCTCCAGCATGACCGGTTTGGCGGTGGGTCAGTCATGGTGTGGGGTGGCATTTCTTTGTGGGGCCGCACAGCCCTCCATGTGCTCGCCAGAGGTAGCCTGACTGCCATTAGGTACCGAGATGAGATCCTCAGAGCCCTTGTGAGACCATATGCTGACACATGCACATTTGTGGCCTGCTGGAGGTCATTTTGCAGGGCTCTGGCAGTGCTCCTCCTTGCACAAAGGCGGAGGTAGCGGTCCTGCTGCTGGGTTGTTGCCCTCCTACGGCCTCCTCCACGTCTCCTGATGTACTGGCCTGTCTCCTGGTAGCGCCTCCATGCTCTGGACACTACGCTGACAGACACAGCAAACCTTCTTGCCACAGCTCGCATTGATGTGCCATCCTGGATGAGCTGCACTACCTGAGCCACTTGTGTGGGTTGTAGACTCCGTCTCATGCTACCACTAGAGTGAGAGCACCGCCAGCATTCAAAAGTGACCAAAACATCAGCCAGGAAGCATAGGAACTGAGAAGTGGTGTGTGGTCACCACCTGCAGAATCACTCTTTTATTGGGGGTGTCTTGCTAATTGCCTATAATTTCCACCTTTTGTCTATTCCATTTGCACAACAGCATGTGAAATGTATTGTCAATCAGTGTTGCTTCCTAAGTGGACAGTTTGATTTCACAGAAGTGTGATTGACTTGGAGTTACATTGTGTTGTTTAAGTGTTCCCTTTATTTTTTTGAGCAGTGTATATACTGTATATTGGAAATTATGGAAATGATGCATACAATTACATTGATGGAAGCCACAATCTATCTACAATATTAAAGCTGAACTTCCAGACTCACCCAGTAGAGTGAGGATGGTTGTCCCCTCAAATGAGCCACTGGGGAAGGCTGTCAGGAGACAGGTGTATTTCCCTGCATCAGTCATCTCCACATCTTTTATAGTAATAGAGGAATCACCTGTGGAAGCTCCAGCGAACTCCAACCTCCCTTTTAGGGGTGACCCAGAAATGTTTAGCCCTAAGTTAGGGCTAAAGACAGCTATGGAAACCCTTTTAGTATCTGATTTCTCCAACTGCCACTCAGCCTGAGTGAGATTGCCCTGGAGCAACTTACAACGCAGTATGACATCATTACCCAGGTACCCCGTCACATGTGATTCAACACTGACCTGAGCTTCCAAAACTACGGAGATGGAGACCGAAGAAGAGCGAGAAATGGAGAGAGAGAGAAAGATAGAGAGAGGGATTACGAACCATTAAAAAAAAAAAAACAATCCTACAGTTGTTCATTATTGGTTTTTAGCTTCTGTTTTCCCCTCTAGTCTGGGTTGTGTTAATTTGGGACCAAAATATTTAAAAAATGTGCAACTTAGAACTAAAATTAGTATTCCTTTTTGGACAAGTTCAGATAGTAACTCCCTGTTTTCTTCATATCTACTGAACAAAAATCCAGGTTATTAACAGGACCTTCTATATTTTCCCTCCAGGTTCACAGGACCTTCTATATTTTCCCTCCAGCTTAACAGGACCTTCTCTATAAGAGAATAAAGTTACAAATAAAAATATGTCTTACCTGAAGAGAGGCCAATGTGTGCCAGCAGCAAAACGGCAGACAGTCTGCATTTTTCCATAGCACTCCTGCTACAAATGTGATCTGTGTGATCTATACACGGTCAAAACACTCTCAACTTGTTGTGTTAAATTAACTGAAGCATTCGATCAGCCAGGAACTGAGCATAGACGGTGGAAAAGTCTCTTTGGACTACTTGTCTAATGTGGGTTAACAAACTGCTACAGATAGAGAAGTGAAAATATAGGAAGCATATTTCATGCTTCCTCCCATGAGTGTGGTAGACTGTCTGAAACTGTTTCTGGTTATCTGGACTTTGTTTTTAGACTGTGGTCAGTATGACTACTGCTGATTTGTCAACAACAGGTGGCAAGTCAGGAGTATTCTTTGGTTGTCTGAAGATTATGATCACTTGCCCATGTTTAAAACACTTTTGTGCGAGCGTGTGCACGTACTGTATGTGCGTGCATGCAGGTGTGTAGGAAGGGTTATATTTGGATTGCTTCTCACTCCGAGATGACAATCAGCGTTACAAGCACTGCTAGCACAATCCTAGTAACAGACCCTACTGACAACGTTACTGATGATGGTGGCTCTTCTGAAAATACAATATGGCCTGGTTACACATACAGCCTTGATTTCCCACACCATCTCTTGTTCTTTAGGGCATTTTACGGCATGGATTACTAGACACGAGCATTACAAATAATGGCAAGAATGATAAATGCATAATAAATAACATTTGTTTGATAGGATAACTCACATTACCCTTGGGAGTTACTGACACCCAGCACAGTGAGGATGGTTGTTTCTTTAAGTGTGCCACTGATGGAGCCTGCCCATTTAAAGGTGTATTTCCCATCATCTCCACATCTTTTATAGTGATGGAGCCTCTGAAAGCATTAGCCAACACCACCCTCCCTTGTAGTGGTGACTCAGGAATGTAAGACTTAACGTCTAACAAAGCTATGGGAACCTATTAACAACAGTCATACATGGAGCAGGTTCAGTTCATGAGATGAATACAACATTTAATACCATTCTTTTATTGGAATTTCAGTTAATATTTTGCATCCTATATAGTGCACTCCTTTTGGCCAGAGCCACATAGGCAGTCTAGTCCTCACTAGTTTAGTGAGGATTCAGCAAGCATAACAGGATTACTCAAACTTCCTCTCATCTTCAGTGAAAAAAGAGTTGCTGTTACATCTGTTTCAAAATGTGGTTCAGTAGGGGAGGTTTCTATGAAAACTCCCCTGTTGGCATTTAGTGTAGCACAGATCATGGTCTGAGGGATGGCACTTTGACCAGAGAAAGCTGATTCAAATTAGTAAGACTTCAATTGGTGTGTGCAATTTAAGGGGATATAATTTGTCCTCTATAGTTGCCTGTTCTATAATTACATTGAGCAAGTATACATAGCTGGATGGCAGAGCTGAACAGTACAAAGACCCGTGTCTAATCAGGGGTGGAGTACAGTAGTGTCTAGTTTCTAGTCTTCTTGGCTGGTCCTCCAGTGAATGGTTGTCCTGTCTGCATTTATTTGATTACTGTGTAAAACTTGATGGGTGAAGTCCAGAGCCAACTGAGGAAGATTAGTTGAGATCAGCTGCTCTCTGAGTACGAGAGAGAGAGAGAGAGAGAGAGAGAGAGAGAGAGAGAGAGAGAGAGAGAGAGAGAGAGAGAGAGAGAGAGAGAGAGAGAGAGAGAGAGAGAGAGAGAGAGAGAGAGAGAGAGAGAGAGAGAGAGAGAGAGAGAGAGAGAGAGAGAGAGAGAGAGAGAGAGAGAGAGAGAGAGAGAGAGAGAGAGAGAGAGAGAGAGAGAGAGAGAGAGAGAGAGAGAGAGAGAGAGAGAGAGAGAGAGAGAGAGAACTATAAAACAAGTATTATCAAAGGTAATATCATAATGAGGATGCAATAAAAAGTTAACTTACCACTTTATACTTCTGTTGTATATGTTGGAGCTCTGGATTTCCGGTAGTGAAGACAAAAATAGACACATTGAGTAAGTTTGTTTAAATCATCTGGCTAATAGATAGACTAGTCAGGGACAATGTGGTATATCAAAGATTGCGTCTCGGAGAGTACTCCTTTTCATTACAGGTATCATAACAAAATGCTCCAATGCAGTAAGTTGCAAGGTTATTATAACAAACTCAAACTAAAACTAATAGTGAAAAAACTATTCATTAAACTGAAATAAAATAATTAACAAACCTCCTTGAAAAACTAAAACTATACTTAAAAATAAAACCATTGTGAATTATGCACAGTTTTTTTTCTCTACATTTTGGGCTGAGAGGTGTAGCGTCGCGCTTCAACGCTCCTGATTGCGGAAACTGATCCACTACCACTGTTAAGTTTGTGCATCTACGTCATCTCGCTGAGTCTACCTTTAAAGCAAACCTGTGACCTGACCCATCACCTTATGCATTACCACACCACAGTGGCAAGTGATATCCCAGAAATACACAAAAACTATATAACACAAATGTCTCCTAGCCTCCCACGCATAGACTACTTTCTGTCCCTAATGCTAAAACTAAATAATATAAAAACGAAATATAAATGTTTTTATAAAACTCTGAAAATTAACTGAAACATGGTGGGAACCATAGATATACAATATCATGGTATCATAAGTGTTTTATTTAACTTGGTGGTGGAAACTCACTCTTGGAGGTGGTAGTGGAGGTCCTACATTCTCATACACACGACCACCTGCAAACAAATCAGCAGTTGATGAAGTTGATAATGTACAGTACATTTTAAGTGTTAATGAGACAGATTGTTTCGCAACACTCAATACTCAACATTCAACAATCTCTCTGACCTTTTGTTCCTGGTCCATGGCTGGTGTCAGGTGCAAGGCTGGTTCCTGGTCCTTGGCTGGTGCCAGGTGCATGGCTGCTTCCTGGTCCTTGGCTGGTGCCAGGTGCATGGCTGCTTCCTGGTCCATGGCTGGTGCCAGGTGCATGGCTGCTTCCTGGTCCATGGCTGGTGTCAGGTGCATGGCTGCTTCCTGAAGTAAATTTGGTTTTAGTTAGGATAACTCTACATTAAAGTTGAAATTGATTCAACTAGGAATAGTAGGTTATACTGACAAATGGTGAAGTTGACTTAAATATATTTTATTTGTCAAAGATAGAGGTTGAAAAAGGCCATGCGACTAATTAAGTTGAAACAACAAATCCTTTTTTTTTACAGTGCACAGTGTGTCTGTATCTGAGTTCACAGACGATAAAGGACAACTGTGGTCATCAGCTGCAGCTCTCCACTCTCATCTCAATACTTGTATGAATGATATTTCCATACAGTAATTGAAAAAAGTGTACTAGACTAAAATGATCATGTTTTTCTCTTACCTGTCTCAGTAGTATTTGTGGAATTGTTCCTAAACAGCATACAGAAAACATTTATATATGGGACATCTATCTACAGCCTAAATGGTCTGCAAAACATTAATACACAAAACCTCAAATGTCTTCTTGAAATGTATTGTTATGTCCCCACAATTGATGGAAGACATTTTTTCTATTGAAATCAAATGGCTTCCTGTTTTCTATGTAAAACCAGAAATACAATTATTTAGTTTTACTTTCCCAGCATATTGGCACTACCAACCACATTGGTTTCATAGACTCACCGATGATGAGTTATGCCGAAATAGAGACCAAGAGCCACAGCAACCACTACCAACATCACAGCGACTGCTATACCTGCTGCTCCCGCTGGGCTCAGGGGTGGAGGGGTTTTATCTGCAATGCACAGGGATGGATTCAATCAAACATAAACAAAACACAACCTACAGAACAGATGATGCTACTGCCATTTAGCAGACACTTTTATCCAAAGCGACTTTCAGTTATGCATGCATACATTTTTTAGATGTGGGTGGTCCTGGGAATCGAACCCACTATCCTCGCTTTGCAAGTGCCGTTTTTTATCAACTGAGCTACAGATGACCACTGTTGTGATAGTTGATCGTTTTTGCATTTAATTAGCTTTGATTTTCTAGTGACTGTATCAGAGATTCCATTGTACCTTTTACTGACAGACTATGGTCCACACTGATAACATTTCCGGTGAGATCATTCCTAGCACCACATCTGTAGTCCCCACTGTTGTTGTAGCTGACGCTCCTTATGATGTATCCAGCTTCATGTACACCTGTCCTTTGCCCATTGAACAACCAGATGAACGTAGCAGGCGGTACAGACTGAACGGAGCAGTAAATGAGGGTATGTGTGTCCACCTCAGCGATGTTTTGGCCCAGGATGGTCATGGACTCTGGTCCATCTGTAAGTCCAAGAGCAGAAGACCCTCAGACTGTAGTAGTAACAGTGGTGTCCCGTCATTCAGAGCCCGAACTGTTTTGAACCACACATTTCTTGCAAAAAAATGCCTGTTTTGCATGTTATTTTGGCATTAATACGTGTCACATATCAGTTTGCAAACAATGTAAAAAATATATATATCATTGAGTTAATATAGCCACATACAGACATGATCTCTTTTTTGTTTTCTTGAGTAAAGCAGCTCCAAAATGCAGCAGTTTCAGCCTAGCTCAGTGCTTTCTGTGGTGGTGGGGCAAGCCAGCAGAAAATACGAAGCATTGCGTCGTGATTGGCTCAGTATTCTGTCACTCATGGGGACACTACGTCACCGCCAAGTCTAAGGGGAGACCTCGTAAATTCTAGCCCCTGGGGTGCTGCCATAGAGTTACATTAGAAGTGCCCACCCAAGGAGGCTAAAGGTCATTGGCCACAGATAAAATTACGTCAAATCACATTATATGTACAGTAGCTTTGAATGGACTGATCATGTGGTTGCCAACCTCCATATAAAATCCACAGAAGAAGAAGTCCTGATCATGTCAACATCATACTTTCAAAATCTTAGCTTGCAGTCATAATCATGAATCAAGTCAACAATCTACTGGCAAATCCTTCTCAAGCCTTGTCATATGAAGAGAAATAATGAACAGAAATTATAGATAAAATGGATCATTGCTCATTGCTCATCGGCCATTAGACACAAACATTACACAACAAGTTGGAAATCGCAAATTCAACAATGAGTGGTTAATTTTGAAAGTATGATGTTGACATGATCAGTCCAATCAAAACTACTGTAGATATAACGTGATTTGACATAATTTCATCTGTGGCCAATGACCTTGAGCCTTCTTGGATGGGCACTTATAATGCAAGTCTATGGCAGAACCCAAGGGGCTTGAGTTTTCTAGCTCTACCCTTAGATTTGGCATTGACGTAGTGTTCCCATGAGTGACAGAACACTGAGCCAATCATGGCGCAACTACAGAACATTACCAACCCCTACGCACTGAGCTAGGCTGAAACACCTGCATATTGGGCTTTATTAACTCAATGATTATTATTTTACATTGTTTGCAAACTGATATGTGACACGTATTATTAATGCCAAAATAAAATGCAAAACGGTTAACCCTCCCCTTTTTTTTTTGAATTTTGTAGTTTTAGCTACAAATGTGGGTCTCAAAATAGATGGGGCTCTGACTGATGGGTCGTCACTGTTTCAATAAGAATGACAGATCAATAACTCACATTTCTATGTGGATTTGGTCACATCGCCCAAAAGTAACATATTGCAGCTTTAAGCCTAGTCCTGGATGTAAAACTATTTGGACTCCTTGTCTGAGAATCCGACCCATAGAGTATTAGATTAGTTATAGACCTTTACTCACAGTTCACTATCATTCTATAGGAGGCAGTAGCAGAGCTGGCTGGGTTGGTGAGTTTACACACATATTCTCCGCTGTCGTGTCTCTTCACAGGACTGATGAATAATGTCCTGTTTTCCTCTGAGAAGAATATATTGCCACCAGCAGACAGAGGCTGACCTTCCTTCATCCATTGTATAACAGTGATGTTACCAGCAGCCTCACAGGTTAAATTGGCAGAGCTCCAATCTGCAAACAGATGGTTTGGTGGTCCTGTGATGTTGGCATCAGATATATTCTCTGTAAAACACGAAGTCATAGCCAAACACTTATGAATATCAAAGATACCACAATGATGATAATGATTTTGATGATGATAATGTCAAGTGAATATTTGTTTCAACCTTTCCTCATGGTAACTAAACTCTTTAAGCTAGAATCCTTATTGCTACATACATTTTTTGACTTCTAGATTTATGACATATATCCATTGATTCTTGACGAATGTAACTTCCCACTGGGCACATTATTTGAATTAACGTTGTTTCCACCTGAAATTACGTTGAACCAACGTGGAGTAGACGTTGAATTGACGTCTGTGCACAGTGGGTTATAAACGAGTCATAATCCCATCATAACCCAAAATGGAAACTTGTTTTACTCCAATGTTCGTAAAGAATAAATGTTAACACGCCTCCAAAGATGGTTAAAACAATAATCGTCACATCATGGATGGTCAGTCCTTGAATCCATAGCTCTGTCTATGAATTTGAAAGTGGTTACATTTCACCAGGCCCATATCTCAGCTTTTTACCAAAACTGAAGTGGGACGACCACTTTGTTATTTTTTTCATTTAAGGATTTGAGCTTTAACTCTCTTTGTCGTGGCACTTGGACTTACCATACACAACCAGTTCAGTTGATCCATTGATTGTTTCTGTTTTAGCTGTTGTTATAGCCACTCTGTATTCTCCTCTGTCAGCCAGGGTCAGATTCCTGAGTTCCAGAGATCCAGTAGTTTTGTTCAGGGTGATCCTGCCTCCGTATCCAGGCCCTATAGAGTCATTACTTTTATAGGCTATAATACTGACTCCACCAACACTCCAGGATATTCTTATGAATGGCTTGACTGGTGGACTTAGATTTGTGATGAACATCGCTGTCCCTCCTTCTGCTCCATTCACAGGACCTTGTGGAAACAGACCCTGACCGGCACAGAGACCTGGAGGGAATACAGGGCGGCAGAGAGCATGGGCTCAGACAACATACTGTACATGTAGGTACACACTGTACACTAAAACGTTCCATCATTCAAGACCGGTCTAAATGACAGACTCAGAGAACAGGCCCAGTAACAATCACACAGCACTAATAGTCAGACATAGCTAGCTATACGTACACACAACACAGACAGACTGTCTTGCACAAAAAGGGGTGTAGCCAACATTTGTAGTTCAAACACAGGAGAATAGGATGTGGAATCAACATTTTACCAATTTCACGTGGTGTCTGACAAATACATGAATAAATCAACTGAATAAGGCATGGTCCCTGACAGAGAGTTTTCTCCCCTATTTTGGTAATCAGAGTGTAATTACTGTACTCTGCTGTACACAGTAATCTATAGTACAATAAATGAATTTCAATGAAAGGAATCTGTAGTTGTGAAATTAGCAACAAATGTAGTTATTGAGCAGATTGGGCTACGTGCAATTACAAGGGGGGAAGGAACACCATTCAATGTTACTACAATGTAAATGTACAACTCAAAGAGCTGTAAAGCATGGCCTAGGTAACAACAAGAGGTTTAAAGAGACAAAGAAAATATCTGCTTTACCTGTGAGTATGAACAGAGTGAGAGAGATGGCTACTGCAGTTTCCATTGTTGTTGGAATACTTTGTTCTGTTCCAGATTTAGAAAGCGCTTCTAGTACACTCACAGTGTGATGCTATAGAATAGGCTGAGGTACTATCTTTTAGAGCTGCCAGCCAGGTGACAAGGAAGTTCCCCATTTACTGTAAGCCACATTGCAGTGACCTTTGTATCCGTTCAGGTAACGGCCCTGTAATGTTATTGTGATACAGATATTTATGGTTTACTGTACATGAAGGACAGGTATTCAGTAAATCTGCATGGCAGATAAACACACACCTTTTCCTAACATCGTCATTCATTAATGTGATCCGCCATTCAGGATTGGGCCTTGCTGTGGACCATGATCCGGAATGAAGTTAGGACACAAACACTCAGAGACAAGGATGAGGACCAAAACTACAGCTTTTAATGCATCCAATAAACAAGCTTTAGTTTAGTCGTCAACCCAAACATGAACTTGAACTACAAGCAAGTTGTGGATCAAGGCCGTGTGCCCTAGTAGGAAGACCACTTTGTGCAGCTCACCCTGCACCATCAAGTCTACTTCTGATAAGCTTCCCACTAAAGCATTATAAACAATCAAGCAACCCAGAAAAGTACAAGAAAATTGACCATATTGACATATGCAGCCTGAGAAACAAGGTCCATGAAGTCAATAACTTGCTTGTAACAGATTATGTTCATATTCTGACTATCTCTGAAACTCATTTAGATAATATGTTTGATGATACAGTGGTAGCAATACATAATTATGCAATTTACCGAAAAGACAGAAATGCCAACAGGGATGGTCTTGCGGTCTACATAAAGAACCACATTCATGTAAATCTAATGTTAAATACTGTTGAAGTAATATGGTTACAGGTTCATCTGCCTCACCTAAAGCCCATTCTTGTGGGAAGCTGCTATAGAACGCCAAGTGCTAACAGTCAGTATCTGGATAATATGTGTGAAATGCTTGATAATGCATGTGATATCAACAGAGAAGTATATTTTCTGGGTGATTTAAATATTGACTGGCTCTCATCAAGCTGCCCACTCAAGAAAAAAATCCAAACTGTAAACAATGCCTGCAACCTGGTTCAGGTTGTCAGTCAACCTACCAGGGTAGTTACAAACAGCACAGGAATGAAATCATCAACATGTATTGATCCCATCTTTACTAATGCTGCAGAAGTGTGCTTTTAAGCAGTATCCAAATCCATAGGATGTCGTGATCACAATATAATAGCCATATCTAAGAAAACCAAAGTTCCAAAGGCTGGGCCTAATATAGTGCATAAGAGGTCATACAATACGTTTTGTAGTGATTCATATGTTGATGATGTAAAGAATGTTTGCTGGTCTGTGGTGTGTAATGAGGTGCAACCAGACGCTGCACTTGACACATTTATGAAATTGCTTATTCCAGTTAATAATAAGCACGCACCCATTAAGAAAATGACTGTATGGTTGAGAGGGATTTATTTTATTTCACCTTTATTTAACCAGGTAGGCCAGTTGAGAACAAGTTCTCATTTACAACTGTGACCGGGCCAAGATAAAGCAAAGCAGTGCGACAAAAACAATAACACAGAGTTACACATGGGATTAACAAACGTACAGTCAATAACACAATAGAAAAATCTGTATACAGTGTGTGCAAATGGAGTAAGGAGGTAAGGCAATATATAGGCCATAGTGGCGAAGTAATTACAATTTAGCAATTAACACTGGAGTGATAGATGTGCAGATGGGAATGTGCAAGTAGAAATACTGGGGTGCAAAAGAGCAAAAAAATATTTTTAAAAATGGGGATGAGGTAGGTAGTTGGTTGGATTTTTTACAGCTGCAGCGATCGGTAAGCTGCTCTGACAGCTGATGCTTGAAGTTAGTGAGGGAGATATAAGTCTCCAACTTCAGTGCTTTTTGCAATTCGTTCCAGTCATTGGCAGCAGAGAACTGGACGGAAAGGTGGCCAAAGGAGGTGTTGGCTTTGGGGATGACCAGTGAAATATACCTGCTGGAGCGTGTGCTACGGGTGGGTGTTGCTATGGTGACCAGTGAGCTGAGATAAGGTGGAGCTTTAACTAGCAAAGACTTATAGATGACCTGGAGCCAGTGGGTTTGGCAACGAATATGTAGCGAGAACCAGCCAACGAGAGCATACAGGTCGCAGTTTTCTCAATTTGCTGAGTAGAGTGTTGGAGGCTATTTTGTAAATGACATCGCCAAAGTCAAGGATCGGTAGGATAGTCAGTTTTACGAGGGTATGTTTTGCAGCATGAGTGAAGGAGGCTTTGTTGCGAAATAGGAAGCAGATTCTAGATTTCATTTTGGATTGGAGATGCTTAATATGAGTCTGGAAGGAAAGTTTATAGTCTAGCCAGACACCTAGGTATTTGTAGTTATCCACATATTCTAAGTCAGAACCGTCCAGAGTAGTGATGCTAGTCGGGCGTGCGGGTGCGAGCAGCGATTGGTTGGAGAGCATGCTTTTCGTTTTAATAGCATTTAAGAGCAGTTGGAGGCCACGGAAGAAGTGTTGTATGGCATTGATGCTCGTTTGGAGGTTTGTTAACACAGTGTCCAAAGAAGGGCCAGATGTATACAGAATGGTGTCGTCTGTGTAGAGGTGGATCAAAGAATCACCAACAGCAAGAGCAACATCATTGATGTATACAGAGAAAAGAGTCGGCCCAAGAATTGCACCCCCATAGAGACTGCCAGAGGTCCGGACAACATGGCCTCCGATTTGACCCTGAACTCTATCTGAGAAGTAGTTGGTGAATCAGGCGAGGCAGTCATTAGAGAAACCAAGGCTGTTGAGTCTGCCGATAAGAATACGGTGATTGACAGAGTCGAAAGCCTTGGCCAGGTCGATGAAGACGGCTGCACAGTACTGTCTTTTATCGATGGCGGTTATGATATCGTTTAGGACCTTGAGCGTGGCTGAGGTGCACCCGTGACCAGCTCGGAAACCAGATTGCACAGCAGAGAAGGTACGGTGTGTTTCGAAATGGTCAGTGATCTGTTTGTTCACTTGGCTTTCGAAGACTTTAGAAATGGATATAGGTCTGTAACAGTTTGGGTCTTGAGTGTCTCCCCCTTTGAAGAGGGGGATGACCAAGGCCGCTTTCCAATCTTTAGGAATCTTAGACGATACAAAAGAGAGGTTGAACAGACTAGAAATTGTTTCAACCCCAATGGCGGCGAATAATTTTAGGAAGAGAGGGTCCAGATTTTTCAGTTCTATCAGAACATCAGCTGTCTTGATTTGGGTGAAGGAGAAGCGGGGGGGGGGGGGGGGGGGGGCTTGGGCCAGTTGCTGCGGGGGGTGCAGAGCTGTTGGCCAGGGTTGAGGTACCCAGGTGGAAAGCATGGCCAGCTGTAGAGAAATGCTTATTGAAATTCTCGATTATCGTGGATTTATCAGTGGTGACAGTGTTTCCTAGCCTCAGTGCAGTGGGCAGCTGGGAGGATGTGCTGTTATTCTCCATGGACTTTACAGTGTCCCAAATCTTTTTGGAATTAGTGCTGCAGGATGCTAATTTCTCTTTGAAAAAGCTAGTCTTTGCTTTCCTAATATTGGTTCCTGACTTCCATGAAAAGTTGCATATTGCAGGGACAATTCGATGCTATTGCAATACGCCACAGGATGTGTTTGTGCTGGTCAAGAGCAGTCAAGTCTGGAGTGAACCAAGGTATAAATCTGTTCTTAGTTCAATTTGTTTTTGAAAGGGGCATGCTTATTTAAGATGGTGAGGAAATTACTTCCCCTCTACTGACGGGATGAGGTCAATATCCTTTCAGGATACCCGGGCCAGGTCGATTAGAAAGGACTGCTTGCAGAAGTGTTTTGGGGAGCGTTTCACAGTGATGAGGGGTGGTCATTTGACAGGGGACCCATAACGGATGCAGGCAATGAGGCAGTGATCGCTGAGATCTTGGTTGAAAACAGCAGAGGTGTATTTCGAGGGCAAGTTGGTCAGGATGATATCTATGAGAATGCCCATGTTTACGGATTTGGGGTTGTACATGGTAGATTACTTGATAATTTGTGTGAGATTGAGGGCATCTAGCTTAGATTGTAGGACGGCCGGGGTGTTAAGCATGTACCAGTTTAGGTCACCTATCAATTCACATATGGTGTCCAGGGCACAGCTGGGAGCTGAGGGGGGTCTATAACAAGCGGCAACAGTGAGGTACTTATTTCTGATGAGATGGATTTTTAAAAGTAGAAGCTCGAACTGTTTGTGCATAGACCTGGATAGTATGACAGAACTCTGCAGGCTATCTCTACAGTAGATTGCAACTCCGCCCCCTTTAGCATTTCTATCTTGGCGGAAAATGTTGTAATTGGGGATGGAAATTTCAGAATTTTTGGTGGCCTTCCTGAGCCAGGATTCAGACACGGCTAGGACATCAGGGTTGGCGAAGTGTGCTAAAGCAGTGGGCTACAACCAAAACAGCAATAGACAAGGCATGTTGACATTAGGGAGAGGCATGTGTAGCCGAGTGATCATAGGGTCCAGTGAGTAGCTAGGCGAGCTGGAGATTAGGACAGCTAGCGGGCAAGGGATAACAGGCTAGCAGATGGGCCTTCGGGGGACGTTGCAACGGGAGATTCTGTTGGAACCCCCTCGGACGGTTAAGTCGGCAGACCAGTCGTGATGGATCGGTGGGGGTTCCGTGTCGGCAGTAAAAGGGTCAAGCCAATAGTCAAAATAGGTATTGTAGCCCAAGAATTGTCTCAGCTTGCCGGGAGATGGGCCTAGCTCGAGGCTAGCTCCAGGCTAGGTGCTTGCTTCAGGACAGAGACGTTAGCCAGGAGTAGCCACTCAGAATAGAAGCTAGCTAGCTGCGATGATCCTGTGTAAAGGTTCAGAGCATGCGGTAGGAACCTGAGATAGAGATGTGAGGTAGAGATGTGGTAGAGAAAAAGCAGTCCGATATGCTCTGGGTTGATATCGCTCTGTGCAGACTGGCAGGAATTGACCGTGCTGAGGCTGGCTGATGTCCGAGTAAACGGTGATGACCGCTAGCAGTGGCTAACTGACTACTAGCTAGTAGCTAGTTAGCTGGCTAGCTTCTGATGGGGGTTCCGGTTCTAAAGTGTAAAAAAATAGCAGATTCACACCACATTGGGTGAGGCGGGTTGCAGGTGAGTATGTTCCATCCATAGATGAAAATTGAGATAAAAAAAATGGCAAATAAGTCTGGCTGCCCAACTGATTGGAAAACATACTGCACATTAAGAAATCATGTGACTAAGCTAAATAAAAATGAAAATAATCTATACTATGAAACAAAGATAAATTATATAATGAATGACAGTAAAAAGCTTTGGAGCACCTTAAATGAAATTTTGGGCAATAAAGCCAATTTGGCTCCATCATTCATTGAATCAGATGGCTCATTTATCACAAAACCCACTAATATTGCCTACTACTTTAAGGACTTTTTCATTGGCAAGATAAGCAAACTTAGGGATGACATGCCAGCAACAAACGCTGACACTACACATCCAAGTATATCTGACCAAATTAGGGAAGACAAGAATTAGGGAAGACAAGAATCCTTTTGAATTCCCTAAAGTCAGTGTGGAAGAGGTGAAAAAATTATTGTTGTCTATCAACACTGACAAGCCACCAGGGTCTGACAATCTAGATTGAAATTTACTGAGGATAATAGTGGATGATACTGCCACTCCTATTTGCCACTCCTATTTCAATTTAAGCCTACTAGAAAGTATGTGCTGTCAGGCCTGGAGGGAAGCTAAAGTCATTCCGCTACCCAAGAACAGTAAAGCCCCATTTATTGGCTCAAATAGCTGACCAATCAGCCTGTTACCAACCCTTAGTAAACTTCTGGGAAAAATGGTGTTTGACCAGATACAATGCTATTTCACAGTAAACAAATTGACAACAGACTTTCAGCACGCATATAGGGAAGGACACTCAACAAGCACAGCACTTACACAAATTACTGATGATTGGCTGAAAGAAATTGATGATATAATGATTGTGGGGGCTGTCTTGGTAGACTGTAGTACAGCTTTTGACATTATCTGATTATAATATTTTTGCTAGTAACGTAACGGATTACAGTTACAGTTTTTTGGTAATTCCTTACATGTAACGGGTTACATGTAATCCGTTACTCTCCAACACTGACAATTACTGACAACATCAAAATAGTACAAACACCAATCTTCACTGCCACCACTGCTTTATTAAATGCTAGCCTGTCCACTTATGAATACAATAATTTGAAACCTTTCTTAGTATTCACACACAGGTAGTCCTTCTCTAGGATCCAGATGGCTTTGTCTAATAAGGAGTTCACTTCCCCAATGTTAGGTTCTAATTTTAAGAAATGACTCAACGGAAACTAGGAAAGCTTAACCAAGATACATTTTTCCCAAATGGTCAAAACAGCTCGATTCAGACATCACATGTTTCCACCACCACAAGTACAGTTGAAGTGGAAAGTTTACATACACTTAGGTTGGAGTCATTAACACTTGTTTTTCAACCACTCCACAAATTTCTTGTTAAAAAACTATAGTTTTGGCAAGTCGGTTACGGCATCTACTTTGTGCATGACAAGTAATTTTTCCAACAATTGTTTACAGACAGATTATTTCACTTATAATTCACTGTATGACATTTCCAGTGGGTCAGAAGTTTACATACATTAAGATGACTGTGCCTTTGAACAGCTTGAAAAATTACAGAGAATGATGTCATGGCTTTAGAAGCCGTGATAGGCTAACTGACATCATTTGAGTTAATTGGAGGTGTACCTGTGGATGCATTTCAAGGCCTACCTTCAAACTCAGTGCCTCTCTGCTTGACATCATGGGATAATCAAAAGAAATCAGCCAAGACCTCAGAAAAAAAATTGTAGACCTCCGCAATCTGGTTCATCCTTGGGAGCAATTTCCAAACACCTGAAGGTACCATGTTCATCTGTACAAGCAATAGTATGCAAGTATAAACACCATGGGACCACGCAGACGTCATACCGCTCAGGAACGAGACGCGTTCTGTTTCCTAGAAATGAACATACTTTGGTGTGAAAAGTGCAAATCAATCCTAGAACAACAGCAAAGGACCTTTGTGAAGATGCTGGAGGAAACAGGTACAATAGTATCTATATCCACAGTAAAATGAGTCCTATATCGACATAGCCTGAAAGGCTGCTCAGGAAGGAAGAAGCCACTGCTCCATAACCGCCATAAAAAAAGCCAGACTACGGTTTGCAACTGCAAATGGGGACAAAGGTCGTACTTTTTGGAGAAATGTCCTCTGGTCTGATGAAACAAAATTAGAACTGGCCATAATGACCATCGTTATGTTTGGAGGAAAAAGGGGGAGGCTTGCAAGCCAAAGAACACCATCCCAACCGTGAAGCACGGGGGTGGCAGCATGATGTTGTGGGGGTGCTTTGCTGCAGGAGGGACTGGTGCACTTCAGATGGCATCATGAGGTAGGACAATTATGTGGATATATTGAAGCAACATCTCAAGACATCAGTCAGGAAGTTGGTCGCAAATGGGTCTTCCAAATGAACAATGACCCCAAGCATACTTCCAAAGTTGTGGTAAAATGGCTTAAGGACAACAAAGTCAAGGTATTGGAGTGGCCATCACAAAGCCCTGACCTCATTTTTATAGAACATTTGTGGGCAGAACTGAAAAAGCGTGTGCGAGCAAGGAGGCCTACAAACCTGACTCAGTTACACCAGGAGGAATGGGCCAAAATTCACCCAACTTATTGTGGGAAGCTTGTGGAAGGCTACCCAAAACGTTTGACCCAAGTTAAACAATTTTAAGGCAATGCTACCAAATACTAATTGAGTGTATGTGTAACAGTATAACTTTAGTACCGTCCCCTCGCCCCGACCCGGGCGCGAACCAGGGACCCTCTGCACACATCAACAACTGACACCCACGAAGCGTCGTTACCCATCGCTCCACAAAAGCCACGGCCCTTGCAGAGCAAGGTGCAACACTACTTCTAGGTTTCAGAGCAAGTGACGTAACTGATTGAAACGCTAGTAGCGCGTACCCGCTAACTAGCTAGCCATTTCACATCCGTTACATATGTAAACTTCTGACCCACTGGGAATGTTATGAAAGAAATAAAAGCTGAAATAAATCATTCTCTCTACTATTATTATGATATTTCACATTCTTAAAATAAAGTGCTGATCCTAACTGACCTAAGACAGGGAGTTTTTACTAGGATTAAATGTCAGGAATTATGAAAAACTGATTTTAATGTATTTGGTTAAGGTGTATGTAAACTTCCGACTTCAACTGTATACCCC
This sequence comes from Salvelinus namaycush, assembly GCF_016432855.1. Taxonomy (NCBI): domain Eukaryota; kingdom Metazoa; phylum Chordata; class Actinopteri; order Salmoniformes; family Salmonidae; genus Salvelinus; species Salvelinus namaycush. The sequence goes on along the minus strand of NW_024061674.1, from coordinate 19,445 downwards.
AATTTAGACACTCCTCCTCCCCTCCAATCCTTACATCTTTTATGGTCCAACAGGAAGACGAAGTGATAGAGTAATAAACCATTCTGTCTCCCTTAAGGTGACCTGACCTGACCTCAACCCCCTTGATGTCTAGTCCAAAGCTCTCCTCCACCTGTATCACCTATATGTCACTCCCGTGACTTCTTCCCATCCACCCAGCACATTCCAAAGCCATCTGTCTCCTACAGAGAACCATTAACTTCTGATGTAACAACCATTCTCTATCACCCCTCAGATACTATAGTATTACTTCTGATCTATCATGTCTCTAGTATAGCAATGTTCAAAGTTTAGCCCAGAATCCAACACCAATAAGAGAATTTCAGTTAAATGTATGTGAATATAAAGGATGTCTTGTTAGCCCTTTTCTGTTATTGTGCTTAGACAGTCCATACATCATCTATGTCCCAGTCCTTTCTCACCACCTGAGAGTAAACTGTGTCTTCCCTTAAAGGATGCTGGTTCCCCACTGCCACTGCAGAGTAGGTGACTTCCTCAGCCGGCTTGACGTCTGCATCTTTCTGGTCTTCTCCAGATGGGTCGTGGGCTTTGCTCTTGTCAATGTTGAATCTGATAATCTCAGAATAAACCAGGTCCTGGGGAAAGACAAAGAGAGGGAGAGGGTGAGAGAGATGAAGGATTATTAATTTAATGTGATTATTTGAAATCTTAGGCTGGAATTCAGTCAAACACACAAAGAAAAACATGCTTTCATTAGTTCTCTGTTCCGCCTTATTTGGACACAAGCTGAAACTAAACAACCTCACCTCTTCTTTTCCTGTCCAGTCTGCATTGACCGCCAGGCTGCTTGCATCTGGAAAACAACCACAGAGGGTTTTACAGAAAGCAGAAATGCAGGTCAGGGCTGACTGAGCAGAAGGGGAACTTGAGTCGTGTGCTTGGTAAAAAATATGGTTCCTACTCACCAATGTTGACAGAGGGGTTGAATATAGCCTCACGCCTAGTTAAAGAGAGTGCTATAAATTCCTCTGCACTACTAATGACCTTCAAGACCATGAGTATATAGATCTACTGAGAAATAACAAAATACTTTTGATCAAACTTATCAAGTTGCATACATAAAAAATGTCATGCTCTGAAAATTATTCACTAACGTCTAACTAACACATGCACATATTTGATGATATCATATGACTGTAGATGTCTGATGATACATTCAATTCCATTGAGATACATACAGCATATATTTACTATGTTCTCTTTAGTTACAGACAGAGTATACACCTCTGCCTGACAATGATGAGGTAAGCTGAGGAGGACAACTGTTACCAGGAGGGCTGCGGTAACAATTCCCACAACCTCGCCAGATGATGAAGGTGGAATCTGATCTGGGAAAGGAAACACAACCACTGTAACCTCTTTGACCTCTGATACAGCTGCATGTCAGATTGAATCCTACAGTATCTACAGGAAAACTATTGTTACTAATCAATGTTAATATTTCAATCATTTAACGAGCTCCTTTCTTTTCTTGCTGATGTTAAAACTTCTCTGGGATATGTGGGACGGTAGCGTCCCACCTAACCAACAGCCAGTGAAATTGCAGGGCGCCAAATTCAAAACAACCGAAATCTCATAATTAAAATTTCTCAAACATACAAGTATTATACACCATTTTAAAGATAACCGCTTATGGCTGCGATCCCCGTACAGGGATCAACATCCGGGGAAATTTCAGAGTGACTAACTAAAAATACAACGTCGTAACATTAAACATTCTTGAAAATGCAAGTGTCTTACATCCTTCAAAAGATTAAAATCTTGGTTAAAATAGCTATTACAGAGAACAAATGCCATGCTTTTGTTTGAGAAGAGCGATCAACAACAACAAACATTTTCCGCCATGACAGTTGACAAATTCACATCTGAAGGTAAAATTATGACTTACATTCTGATATCTTGCTCTTATTTCTCTTCCTGAGGGTCCCAGTGATCAAATGAAGTGCCGTTTTCTTTGATAAAATCAATTTTTATAGCCTAAAATGAAACATTTTGTAAACCGTTTGTGTCGTGATTTCCATCTCTATCAACTTTTTACGGAGCATTCGACGTAATTACACACACTAAACAATCGTTTATCTAGTCATGGTTGGTTCCATTGCAATCCTCTGGATGTTTGTAACACAGCCAAAAAATATAGTTTTTTTTTTGCGGGGAGTATTGACCGAAGTGAACTGATTTGAAGACAATGAGCAATGAGTTCATTGCGCACCAATAATATTAGCGAAGCTTCGTTGATTGACTGTATTTCTGCCCAATGACCACTGATCTTCTTGAAATCTAGCTGGGTAGATAGCCAATGAGCTGAGGTAAACGCCAGTATGTGATGGTTATGGGTTGGACCACCATCCCTTGTTTGTAAACGCACACGTAACAAAAACATTCTTGCCATTGACCAACAGACTAGTTGCAGTCACGCTTGTTACGCACAGCGGTGTTTTGGAAAGTAATATTTTGGAAAGTGTTTTTTCAACGATTTCATTGAAGACATCATGGCGAATAAATCAGGGAAAGCGAAGTCCAAGTCTAAGTATACAGATTTGCACCAGATTATAGAACAGATTGATCGGGAAAGTGAGACAGATTTTTTGTTTGAGGAATCTTTGAGTGAACACAGTTATGATCCAAACATTGAGGAGCTGTTTCTGCAAGGACAGGACGTACCTCTGGACTGGTAAGTGCTAATGCTGTTTTATGAAATATAAATATATTTATATTTATATTTATATAAATTATATATATTATAATATATATATTTTTTTGTGCAATTTACAATGAAATGTGTGATGAAATGTGTAAAGTACACATTGGCTATAGTGTGTCTGTGTGTATGTATGTGTACGACCCATAACCTGTGTGTGTGTGTGTGTGTGTGTGTTGTTTGTTTGTTTGTTTGTTGGTTTGTTTGTTGGTTTGTTGGTTTGTTTGTTGGTTTGTTTGGGTGTGTGTGTGTGTATATGTATGTGTATGTCAGATATATATATTTTCCATTTTTTATTCAAATGGAATGGAGTAGAACAGCAAACACACACATATGTGTTCATATGCCACAGTTCATTACTGCAGGCATGACTGTGCCTCAGGGCCAAAAGGGCAAAGCATGGAGGCGTCGTTGTGTTCTGTGTCGCATGAAGTCCCCCATCACCTGCACCACTTGTTCAGTTTGCCTCTGCTTTACATCAGAAAGAGACTGCTATTGGACATGGCACGGGCAGCAAAATATTGTGTAGAGGACTTCCAAAGGGTCTACCCCCGTTTTTTATTTATTTATTTTTTCAAATATTTTTTAAAACATTTTAATAAAAGAAAATTGTGTTAGAATTGCTTTTTGATATGTTGTATATAGTTATTTGCACTGTTGTATATAGTTATAGGTCATTTCACCAATTCGGCCACTTGGGTACATTTGGGCAACTTGTATGGGACACCTGGGTGACTTCATGCTAAATGTCATGTAGCTCGCCCATTCCTGAAGTTATCAGTCTGAAACTTTGCACACCTACAGTTGCCCTCTTGTGATATCCATCAAAATTATCTCCAGCATCCTATCTGACTGTGTGGCTATTCTAGTACATGTGAAAGATGATGCTACAACAATAAAAAACAGAAAACGTATGCTCTTTCTTTCTCTTTTCTTCCACCAGATCTACAGTGTTATATTCTTCTACATTCAATTAACATTTCCACAAACTTCAGAATGTTTCCATTCAAATGATACCAAGAATATACATATCCTTGCCTCTGGGGCTGAGCTACAGGCAGTTAGATTAGGGTATGTCTTCAGGCGAAAATTGAGAACAACAAAGCAGCCATAACAAGATAAACTCCTCGTTAATCCAGCCACAGTGTCTGATTTCAAAAAGGATTTACGGCGAAAGCACACCTTGCGATTATGTTAGGTCAGTACATAGCCACAGAAAAACACAGCCATTTTTCCAGCCAAAGAGAGGAGTAACGAAAAGCAGAAATAGAGTTAAAATTAATCACTAACCTTTGATGATCTTCATCAGATGACACTCATAGAACTTCATGTTACACAATACATGTATGTTTTGATTGATAAAGTTCATATCCAAAAATCTGAGTTTAGGCGGGATGCTACTGTCTCACTTGGCCAAAAGCCAGAGAAAATGCAGAGCGCCAAATTCAAATAAATTACTCTAAAAATCAAACCTTCATTAAATCACACATGAAAGATACCAAATTAAAGCTTCACTGGTTGTGAATCCAGCCAACGTGTCAGAATTCAAATAGGCTTTTCGGCGAAAGCAAACGATGCTATTAACTGAGGATAGAACCATAGTAAACAAAGAGAGAGAAGCATATTTAACCCCTGCAGGCGCGACACAAAACGCAGAAATAAAAATAGAATTCATGCCTTACCTTTGACGAGCTTCTGTTGTTGGCACTCCAATATGTCCCATAAACATCACAAATTGTCCTTTTGTTCGATTAATTCCATCGATATATATGCAAAATGTCCATTTATTTGGCGCGTTTGATCCAGAAAAACACCGGTTCCAACTTGCTCAACGTGACTACAAAATATCTCAAAGGTTACCTGTAAACTTTGCCAAAACATTTCAAACTACTTTTGTAATACAACTTTTGTTTTTTTTAACGTAAAATAATCGATAAAACTGAAGACGGGATGATCTGTGTTCAATACAGGATTAAAACAAACTGTAGCTAGCTTTCTGGTCACGCGCCTCTAACAAACAGTACACTTCACTCGACCCTCGTTCTGAACAGGGCTACTTCTTCATTACACAAAGGAAAAACACTCAACCAATTTCTAAAGACTGTTGACATCCAGTGGAAGCGGTAGGAACTGCAAGAAGGTCCCTTAGAATTCTGGATTCCTAATGAAAACTCATTGAAAAGAGAGTGACATCAAAAAAATAAAATCTGAATGGTTTGTCCTCTGGGTTTCGCCTGCTAAATAAGTTCTGTTATACTCACAGACATGATTCAAACAGTTTTAGAAACTTCAGAGTGTTTTCTATCCAAATCTACTAATAATATGCATATCTTATCTTCTGAGGATGAGTAGCTGGCAGTTGAATTTGGGTATGCTTTTCATCCAAACGGGAAAATGCTGCCCCCTATCCTAGAGAAGTTTTAATTAAGAGTTCCAGACTCACCCAGTACACTGAGGATGGTTGTTATCTCAAATAAGCCACTGGGGAAGACTGTCAGGAGACAGATGTATTTCCCTGCATCAGTCATCTCCACATCTTTTATAGTAATAGAGGAATCACCTGTGGTGTGGAAGCTCCAGTGAACTCCAACCTCCCAGAAATGTTTTGCCCAAAGATAGGGCTAAAGACAGCTATGGAGAACTTTTTGCTATCTGATTTCTCCCACTGCCACTCAGCCTGAATGGGATTGCCCTGGAGCAACTCACACCGCAGTGTGACATCATTACCCAGGTACCCTGTCACCTGTGGTTCAACACTGACCTGAGCTTCCAACACTACTGGAGATTGTGAGAAGAAGACCGAACAGTAGTGAGATAGAGAGAGGGATTACGAACATTATTATTATTTTTTCACTCAGAATCATACAGTAGTTTTATATTATTGGTTCTTAGATTCTGTTTTCCCCTCTAGTCTGGGTCGCGTTAATTTGGGCCCAACATACAAATGTTTTGCAACTATGAACTAAAACGCCCTGTTTTATACTTGACAACTGAACACAACTCAATTAAAATCACATTTTATTGGTGACATACACATGGCTAGCAGATGTTAATGCGAGTGTAGCGAAATGCTTGTGCTTCTAGTTCCGACCATGCAGTAATATCTAACAAGTAATCTAACAATAAGTACAACAAGTAATCTTCACAACAACAAAGGAATGAATAAGTATATGGAATAAATATATGGATGAGTGATGGCCGAACGGCACAGGCAAGATGCAGTAGATTGTATAGAGTACAGTATATACATATGAGATGAGTAAATGTAGGGTATGTAAACATTATATAAAGTGACATTGTTTAAAGTGACTAGTGATACATTTACTACATCCAATTTGTAATTATTAAAGTGGCTAGAGATTTGAGTCAGTACGTTGGCAGCAGCTACTCAATGTTAGTGATGGCTGTTTAACAGTCTGATGGCCTTGAGATGGAAGCTGTTTTTCAGTCTCTCGGTCCCAGTTTTGATGCACCTGTACTGACCTCGCATTCTGGATGATAGCGGGGTGAACAGGCAGTGGCTCGGGTGGTTGTTGTCCTTGAGGATCTTTTTGGCCTTCCTGTGACATCAGGTGGTGTAGGTGTCCTGGAGGGCAGGTAGTTTGCCCCCGGTGATGCGTTGTGCAGACATCACCACCCACTGGAGAGCCTTACGGTTGTGGGCGGCGCAGTTGCCGTACCTGGTGGTGATACAGCCCGACAGGATGCTCTCGATTGTGCATCTGTAAAAGTTTGTGAGTGTTTTTGGTGACATGCCAAATTTCTTCAGCCATTTCAGTTAGTCCGTGATGTGTATGCCGAGGAACTTAAAACTTTCCACCTTCTCCACTACTGTCCCGTCAATGTAGATAGGGGGGTGCTCCCTCTGCTGTTTCCTGAAGTCCACGATCATCTCCTTTGTTCTGTTGATGTTGAGTGTGAGGTTATTTTCCTGACACCACACTCCGAGAGCCCTCACCTCCTCCCTGTAGGCCGTCTCGTCGTTGTTGGTAATCAAGCCCACCACTGTAGTGTCGTCTGCAAACTTGATGATTGAGTTGGAGGCGTGCATGGCCACACAGTCATGGGTGATCAGGGAGTACAGGAGAGGGCTGATAATGCACCCTTGTGGGGCCCCAGTGTCGAGGATCAGTGTGGAGATGTTGTTGAAAGTCCAGGACCGAGTTGCACAGGGCGAGGTCGAGACCCAGGGTCTCAAGCTTAATGACGAGTTTGGAGGGTACTATGGTGTTAAATGCTGAGCTGTAGTCAATGAACAGCATTCTTACATAGGTACTCCTCTTGTCCAGATGGGTTAGGGTAGTGTGACGGCGATTGCGTCGTCTGTGGACCTATTGGGGCGGTAAGCAAATTGGAGTGGGTCTAGGGTGTCAGCTGGGGTTTAGCTGATATGATCCTTGACTCGTCTCTCAAAGCACTTCATGATGACGGAAGTGAGTGCTACGGGGCGATAGTCGTTTAGCTCAGTTACCTTAGATTTCTTGGGAACAAGAACAATGGTGGCCCTCTTGAAGCATGTGGGAACAGCAGACTGGGATAGGGATTGATTGAATATGTTCGTAAACACACCAGCCAGCTGGTCTACGCATGCTCTGAGGACGCGGCTAGGGATGCCGTCTGGGCCGGCAGCCTTGCGAGGGTTAACACGTTTAAATGTTTTACTCACATTGGCTGCGGTGAAGGAGAACCCGCAGGTTTTGGTAGCGGGCTGTGTCGGGGGCACTCTATTGTCCTCAAAGCATGCAAAGAAGTTGTTTAGTTTGTCTGGGAGCAAGACATTGGGGTCCGCGATGAGGCTGGTTTTCTTTTTGTAGTCCGTGACTGACTGTTGACCCTGCCACATACCTCTCATGTCTGAGTAGTTGAATTGCGACTCTACTTTGTCTCTATACTGACGCTTAGCTTGTTTGATTGCCTTGCGAAGGGAATAGCTACTCTGTTTGTATTCAGTCGTGTTTCCCGGTCGCCTTGCCCCTATTAAAAGCACTGGTTCGCGCTTTCAGTTTTACGCGAATGCTGCCATCAATCCACGGTTTCTGGTTGGGGAAGGTTTTAATAGTCGCCGTGGGTACAACATCACCGATGCACTTGCTAATAAACTCGCTCACCGAATCAGCATATACATCAATGTTGTTGTTTGACGCTATCCGGAACATATCCAAGTCCACGTGATCGAAGCAATCTTGAAGCGTGGAATCAGGTTGGTCGGACCAGCGATGAACAGACCTGAGCACAGGCGTTTCCTGTTTTAGTTTCTGTCTATAGGCTGGGAGCAACAAAATGGAGTCGTGGTCAGATTTGCCGAAAGGAGGGCGAGGGAGGGCTTTGTATGCGTCACGCAAGTTAGAGTAACAATGATCCAGAATTTTGCCAGCCCAGGTCGCGCATTCGATATGCTGATAAAATTTAGGGAGCCTTGTTTTCAGATTAGCCTTGTTAAAATCCCCAGCTACAATAAATGCAGCCTCAGGATATACGGTTTCCAGTTTAAATAGATTTCAATGAAGTGCTTTCAGGGCCATCAAGGTGTCTACTTGGGGAGGGATATACACGACTGTGATTATAATCGAAGAGAATTCTCTTGGTAAATAATGCGGTCGGCATTTGATTGTAAGGAGTTCTAGGTCAGGTGAGCAAAAGGACTTGAGTTCCTGTATGTTGTTATGATCACACCACGACTCGTTAATCATAAGGCATACACCCCCGCCCTTCTTCTTACCAGAGAGATGTTTGTTTCTGTCGGTGCAATGTGTGATGAAACCAAGAAACCGAATCTGATAACGTATCCAGAGTGAGCCATATTTCCGTGAAACAGAGAATGTTACAATCTCTGATGTCTCTCTGGAAGGCAACCCTTGCTCGGATTTCATCTACCTTGTAGTCAAGAAACTGGACATTGGCGAGTAGTTTACTTGGGAGCGGTGGGCGATGTGCCTGTCTACGGAGCCTGACCAGACGACCGCTCCGTCTGCCCCTTCTACGGTGCAGTTGTTTTGGGTCGCCTGCTGGGATCCGATCCATTGTCCTGGGTGGTGGACCAAACAGAGGATCCGCTTTGGGAAAGTCGTAATCCTGGTCATAATGTTGGTAAGTTGACATTGCTCTTATATCCGATAGTTCCTTCTGGCTGTATGTAATAAGACTTAAGATTGTATGTAATAAGATTTAAGATTTAATTTAAGATTTAACTCTAGGTTAACAGGACCTTCACTATTTTCCCTCCAGGTTAACAGGACCTTCTCTACAAGAGGATGAAATTATAAATAAAAATATGTCTTATCCTGACTAACTTGCCTTGCAAATACACCTCTGCTCTTTTCAATCAGGATCTCAGCGATCACTGCCTCATTGCCTGCATCCATTATGGGTCCGCGGTCAAACGGTCAAACGACCATCCCTCATCCCTGTCAAACGCACTAAAACACTTCTTTGAACGGGCCTTTCTAATCGACCTGGCCCGGGTATCCTGGAAGGATATTGACCTCATCCCGTCAGTAGAGGATGCCTGGTTGTTCTTTAAAAGTAATTTCCTCACCATCTTAAATAAGCATGCCCCTTTCAAAAAATGTAGAGCTAAGAACAGATATAGCCCTTGGTTCACTCCAGACCTGACTGTCCTCGACCGGCACAAAAATAACCTGTGGAGTACTGCACTAGCATCGAATAATCCTCGTAAAATGCAACTTTTCAGGGAAGTCAGGAACCAATATACACAGTCAGTTAGGAAAGTAAAGGCCAGCTTTTTCAAACAGAAATTTGCATCCTGCAGCTTTAACTCCAAAAAGTTACAATCTAAGCTTGATGCCCTCAATCTCACAGAAATGATCAATGAACCTACCAGGTACCACCCCAAAGCCGTAAACACGGGCACCCTCATAGATATCATCCTAACCAACTTGCCCTCTAAATACACCTCTGCTGTTTTCAACCAAGATCTCAGCAATCACTGCCTCATTGCCTGCATCCGTAATGGGTCAGCAGTCAAAAGACCTCCACTCATCACTGTCAAACGCTCCCTGAAACACTTCAGCGAGCAGGTCTTTCTAATCGACCTGGCCGGGGTATCCTGGAAGGATATTGATCTCATCCTGTCAGTAGAGGATGCCTGGTTATTATTATCCTCACCATCTTAAATAAGCATGCCCCATTCAAGAAATTTAGAACCAGGAACAGATATAGCCCTTGGTTCTCTCCAGACCTGACTGCTCTTAACCAACACAAAAACATCCTATGGCGTTCTGCATTAGCATCGGACAGCCCCCGTGATATGCAACTTTTCAGGGAAGCTAGAAACCAATATACACAGGCAGTTAGAAAAGCCAAGGCTAGCTTTTTCAAGCAGAAATTTGTTTCCTGCAACACAAACTCAAAAAAGTCCATGGAGAATAAGAACACCTCCTCCCAGCTGCCCACTGCATTGAAGATAGGAAATACTGTCACCACTGATAAATCCACTATAATTGAGAATTTCAATAAGCATTTTTCTACAGCTGGCCATGCTTTCCACCTGGCTACCCCTACCCCGGTCAACAGCACTGCACCCCCCACAGCTACTCGCCCAAGCCTTCCCCATTTCTCCTTCCCCCTAATCCAGTCAGCTGATGTTCTAAAAGAGCTGCAAAATCTGGACCCCTACAAATCAGCCGGGCTAGATAATCTGGACCCTTTCTTTCTAAAATGATCTGCTGAAATTGTTGCCACCCCTATTACGAGCCTGTTCAACCTCTCTTTCGTGTCGTCTGAGATTCCCAAAGATTGGAAAGCAGCTGCGGTCATCCCCCTCTTCAAAGGGGGGGACACTCTTGACCCAAACTGCTACAGACCTATATCTAGCCTACCCTGCCTTTCTAAGGTCTTCGAAAGCCAAGTCAACAAACAGATTACAGACCATTTCGAATCCCACCATACCTTCTCCGCTATGCAATCTGGTTTCAGAGCTGGTCATGGGTGCACATCAGCCACGCTCAAGGTCCTAAATGATATCTTAACCGCCATCGATAAGAAACAATACTGTGCAGCCGTATTCATTTACCTGGCCAAGGCTTTCGACTCTGTCAATCACCACATCCTCATCGGCAGACTCGATAAACTTGGCTTCTCAAATGATTGCCTCGCCTGGTTCACCAACTACTTCTCTGATAGAGTTCAGTGTGTCAAATCGGAGGGTCTGTTGTCCGGGCCTCTGGCAGTCTCTATGGGGGTGCCACAGGGTTCAATTCTTGGACCGACTCTCTTCTCTGTATACATCAATGATGTCGCTCTTGCTGCTGGTGAGTCTCTGATCCACCTCTACGCAGACGACACCATTCTGTATACTTCTGGCCCTTCTTTGGACACTGTGTTAACAACCCTCCAGGCGAGCTTCAATGCCATACAACTCTCCTTCTGTGGCCTCCAATTGCTCTTAAATACAAGTAAAACTAAATGCATTCTCTTCAACCGATCTCTGCCTGCACCTGCCCGCCTGTCCAACATCACTACTCTGGACGGCTCTGACTTAGAATATGTGGACAACTACAAATACCTAGGTGTCTGGTTAGACTGTAAACTCTCCTTCCAGACTCACATCAAACATCTCCAATCCAAAGTTAAATCTAGAATTGGCTTCCTATTCCGCAACAAAGCATCCTTCATTCATGCTGCCAAACATACCCTCGTAAAACTGACCATCCTACCAATCCTCGACTTCGGCGATGTCATTTACAAAATAGCCTCCAATACCCTATTCAATAAATTGGATGCAGTTTATCACAGTGCCATCCGTTTTGTCACCAAAGCCCCATATACTACCCACCACTGCGACCTGTACGCTCTCGTTGGCTGGCCCTCGCTTCATACTCGTCGCCAAACCCACTGGCTCCAGGTCATCTACAAGACCCTGCTAGGTAAAGTTCCCACTTATCTCAGCTCGCTGGTCACCATAGCACCCACCTGTAGCACACGCTCCAGCAGGTATATCTCTCTGGTCACCCCCAAAACCAATTCTTCCTTTGGCCGCCTCTCCTTCCAGTTCTCTGCTGCCAATGACTGGAACGAACAAAAATCTCTGAAACTGGAAACACTTATCTCCCTCACTAGCTTTAAGCACCAGCTGTCAGAGCAGCTCACAGATTACTGCACCTGTACATAGCCCATCTATAATTTTGCCCAAACAACTACCTCTTTCCTTACTGTATTTATTTATTTATTTTGCTCCTTTGCACCCCATTATTTCTATCTCTACTTTGCGCATTCTTCCACTGCAAATCAACCATTCCAGTGTTTTACTTGCTATATTGTATTTACTTCGCCACCATGGCCTTTTTTTTGCCTTCACCTCCCTTATCTCACCTCACTTGCTCACATTGTATATATACTTATTTTTCTACTGTATTATTGACTGTATGTTTTGTTTTACTCCATGTGTAACTCTGTGTTGTTGTATGTGTCGAACTGCTTTGCTTTATCTTGGCCAGGTATAAGGGATTTGCGTCAATTCAAATCTGGTATCAGGACAAAATGTGATTCAGAGTCACCGAATATAGTTTAAGTATTTTTATTAAACTCAAGCGATAAATGGTAAATGCAATTTTCGTATATACGGGTTCACTGTACCACCCCGCAGGGCAGAACAGGGAGCTCGCAGGATGTAAGTAAACAGCTGTTCTTATACTGTGACAGACTAGTTCCAACCCGTCTGTTGGCCTATCACAGTAGAGGCTGAGCGTGGTTTAAACTCTGCTCAGCCTATCGCCGGCGCTCAGGCTAGTCCTAGCCTCTTTGCGCTCTTTGGTGTCCCGGCGCTGTTGCTGTGTAGATTACGCTCCCTCACCCCAGAGGCTGAGGTCAGACAGCTCTGCAACATTGTCTGAGCTATTTGCACCTGCATACAGAAGCACACTGTTCTCGCTCAAGGCTAACCACAGCTTCCCAGCACACGTATCTGGGGCTAACTGTTACTTCCAGCACACACACACAGACACCCAGGCGACAAGGCCAACAGTTGCTAATATTCAATCACATGTGATATAGCATTGGCTTATAGTGCAATAAACACAAATCCTAACACAGGTCGCAATTGTAAATGAGAACTTGTTCTCAACTTGCCTATCTGGTTAAATAAAGGTGAAATAAAATTTAAAATAAATAAATAAATGTATTTGGTTATGGAAAAAGCTTTTAGTGGATTTCACTCAGAACCTGGGGTATCAGACAGCCTTATGTAGTCACAGTTGTATTATTTTACACCAAAGTGTCATAAATGTTCTTATTATAGGTTGATTCACAAATATCATTTCAGACTGATTTTCTTTTGCAGCTTCCTTCCACCACAAAGATAAGTGAACGCGATGCACTGAACAACCTCAGCCTATCCAGAACATACTGTACCACTCTGTCCTGCTCCTCCACTGTCTTCCTCCATCCAGAACATACTGTACCACTCTGTCCTGCTCCTCCACTGTCTTCCTCCATCCAGAACATACTGTACCACTCTGTCCTGCTCCTCCACTGTCTTCCTCCATCCAGAACATACTGTACCACTCTGTCCTGCTCCTCCACTATCTTCCTCCATCCAGAACATACTGTACCACTCTGTCCTGCTCCTCCACTATCTTCCTCCATCCAGAACATACTGTACCACTCTGTCCTGCTCCTCCACTGTCTTCCTCCATCCAGAACATACTGCACCACTCTGTCCTGCTCCTCCACTGTCTTCCTCCATCCAGAACATACTGTACCACTCTGTCCTGCTCCTCCACTATCTTCCTCCATCCAGAACATACTGTACCACTCTGTCCTGCTCCTCCACTATCTTCCTCCATCCAGAACATACTGTACCACTCTGTCCTGCTCCTCCACTGTCTTCCTCCATCCAGAACATACTGCACCACTCTGTCCTGCTCCTCCACTGTCTTCCTCCATCCAGAACATACTGTACCACTCTGTCCTGCTCCTCCACTATCTTCCTCCATCCAAAACATACTGTACCACTCTGTCCTGCTCCTCCACTATCTTCCTCCATCCAGAACATACTGTACCACTCTGTCCTGCCTCCACTATCTTCCTCCATCCAGAAGATACTGTACCACTCTGTCCTGCTCCTCCACTATCTTCCTCCATCCAGAACATACTGTACCACTCTGTCCTGCTCCTCCACTATCTTCCTCCATCCAGAACATACTGCACCACTCTGTCCTGCTCCTCCACTGTCTTCCTCCATCCAGAACATACTGTACCACTCTGTCCTGCTCCTCCACTATCTTCCTCCATCCAAAACATACTGTACCACTCTGTCCTGCTCCTCCACTATCTTCCTCCATCCAGAACATACTGTACCACTCTGTCCTGCTCCTCCACTGTCTTCCTCCATCCAAAACATACTGTACCACTCTGTCCTGCTCCTCCACTATCTTCCTCCATCCAAAACATACTGTACCACTCTGTCCTGCTCCTCCACTATCTTCCTCCATCCAGAACATACTGTACCACTCTGTCCTGCTCCTCCACTGTCTTCCTCCATCCAGAACATACTGTACCACTCTGTCCTGCTCCTCCACTGTCTTCCTCCATCCAGAACATACTGTACCACTCTGTCCTGCTCCTCCACTATCTTCCTCCATCCAGAACATACTGTACCACTCTGTCCTGCTCCTCCACTATCTTCCTCCATCCAGAACATACTGTACCACTCTGTCCTGCCTCCACTATCTTCCTCCATCCAGAACATACTGCACCACTCTGTCCTGCTCCTCCACTGTCTTCCTCCATCCAGAACATACTGTACCACTCTGTCCTGCTCCTCCACTGTCTTCCTCCATCCAGAACATACTGCACCACTCTGTCCTGCTCCTCCACTGCCTTCCTCCATCCAGAACATACTGTACCACTCTGTCCTGCTCCTCCACTATCTTCCTCCATCCAGAACATACTGTACCACTCTGTCCTGCCTCCACTATCTTCCTCCATCCAGAACATACTGCACCACTCTGTCCTGCTCCTCCACTGTCTTCCTCCATCCAGAACATACTGTACCACTCTGTCCTGCTCCTCCACTGTCTTCCTCCATCCAGAACATACTGTACCACTCTGTCCTGACTCCACTATCTTCCTCCATCCAGAACATACTGTACCACTCTGTCCTGCTCCTCCACTATCTTCCTCCATCCAGAACATACTGTACCACTCTGTCCTGCTCCTCCACTGTCTTCCTCCATCCAGAACATACTGTACCACTCTGTCCTGACTCCACTATCTTCCTCCATCCAGAACATACTGTACCACTCTGTCCTGCTCCTCCACTATCTTCCTCCATCCAGAACATACTGTACCACTCTGATCTGCCTCCACTGTCTTCCTCCATCCAGAACATACTGTACCACTCTGTCCTGCTCCTCCACTATCTTCCTCCATCCAGAACATACTGTACCACTCTGTCCTGCTCCTCCACTATCTTCCTCCATCCAGAACATACTGCACCACTCTGTCCTGCTCCTCCACTGTCTTCCTCCATCCAGAACATACTGTACCACTCTGTCCTGCTCCTCCACTATCTTCCTCCATCCAGAACATACTGCACCACTCTGTCCTGCTCCTCCACTGTCTTCCTCCATCCAGAACATACTGTACCACTCTGTCCTGACTCCACTGTCTTCCTCCATCCAGAACATACTGTACCACTCTGTCCTGCTCCTCCACTATCTTCCTCCATCCAGAACATACTGTACCACTCTGTCCTGCTCCTCCACTGTCTTCCTCCATCCAGAACATACTGTACCACTCTGTCCTGCTCCTCCACTATCTTCCTCCATCTAGAACATACTGTACCACTCTGTCCTGACTCCACTGTCTTCCTCCATCCAGAACATACTGTACCACTCTGTCCTGACTCCACTGTCTTCCTCCATCCAGAACATACTGTACCACTCTGTCCTGCTCCTCCACTGTCTTCCTCCATCCAGAACATACTGTACCACTCTGTCCTGCTCCTCCACTGTCTTCCTCCATCCAGAACATACTGTACCACTCTGTCCTGCCTCCACTATCTTCCTCCATCCAGAACATACTGCACCACTCTGTCCTGCTCCTCCACTGCCTTCCTCCATCCAGAACATACTGTACCACTCTGTCCTGCTCCTCCACTATCTTCCTCCATCCAGAACATACTGTACCACTCTGTCCTGCCTCCACTATCTTCCTCCATCCAGAACATACTGCACCACTCTGTCCTGCTCCTATCTTCCTCCATCCAGAACATACTGCACCACTCTGTCCTGCTCCTCCACTATCTTCCTCCATCCAGAACATACTGCACCACTCTGTCCTGCTCCTCCACTGTCTTCCTCCATCCAGAACATACTGTACCACTCTGTCCTGCTCCTCCACTGTCTTCCTCCATCCAGAACATACTGTACCACTCTGTCCTGCTCCTCCACTGTCTTCCTCCATCCAGAACATACTGTACCACTCTGTCCTGCTCCTCCACTGTCTTCCTCCATCCAGAACATACTGTACCATTCTGTCCTGCTCCTCCACTGTCTTCCTCCATCCAGAACATACTGTACCACTCTGTCCTGCTCCTCCACTATCTTCCTCCATCCAGAACATACTGTACCACTCTGTCCTGCTCCTCCACTGTCTTCCTCCATCCAGAACATACTGCACCACTCTGTCCTGCTCCTCCACTGTCTTCCTCCATCCAGAACATACTGCACCACTCTGTCCTGCTCCTCCACTATCTTCCTCCATCCAGAACATACTGTACCACTCTGTCCTGCTCCTCCACTGTCTTCCTCCATCCAGAACATACTGTACCACTCTGTCCTGCTCCTCCACTGTCTTCCTCCATCCAGAACATACTGTACCACTCTGTCCTGCTCCTCCACTGTCTTCCTCCATCCAGAACATACTGTACCACTCTGTCCTGCTCCTCCACTGTCTTCCTCCATCCAGAACATACTGTACCACTCTGTCCTGCTCCTCCACTATCTTCCTCCATCCAGAACATACTGTACCACTCTGACCTGCCTCCACTGTCTTCCTCCATCCAGAACATACTGTACCACTCTGTCCTGCTCCTCCACTATCTTCCTCCATCCAGAACATACTGTACCACTCTGTCCTGCTCCTCCACTATCTTCCTCCATCCAGAACATACTGTACCACTCTGTCCTGCTCCTCCACTATCTTCCTCCATCCAGAACATACTGTACCACTCTGTCCTGCTCCTCCACTATCTTCCTCCATCCAGAACATACTGTACCACTCTGTCCTGCTCCTCCACTGTCTTCCTCCATCCAGAACATACTGTACCACTCTGTCCTGCTCCTCCACTATCTTCCTCCATCCAGAACATACTGTACCACTCTGTCCTGCTCCTCCACTGTCTTCCTCCATCCAGAACATACTGCACCACTCTGTCCTGCTCCTCCACTGTCTTCCTCCATCCAGAACATACTGTACCACTCTGTCCTGCTCCTCCACTATCTTCCTCCATCCAGAACATACTGTACCACTCTGTCCTGCTCCTCCACTGTCTTCCTCCATCCAGAATATACTGTACCACTCTGTCCTGCTCCTCCACTATCTTCCTCCATCCAGAACATACTGTACCACTCTGTCCTGCTCCTCCACTATCTTCCTCCATCCAGAACATACTGTACCACTCTGTCCTGCCTCCACTATCTTCCTCCATCCAGAACATACTGCACCACTCTGTCCTGCTCCTCCACAATCTTCCTCCATCCAGAACATACTGCACCACTCTGTCCTGCTCCTCCCACTGTCTTCCTCCATCCAGAACATACTGTACACTCTGTCCTGCTCCTCCACTATCTTCCCTTCCATCCAGAACATACTGTACCACTCTGTCCTGCTCCTCCACTGTCTTCCTCCATCCAGAACATACTGCACCACTCTGTCCTGCTCCTCCACTAGTCTTCCTCCATCCAGAACATACTGTACCACTCTGTCCTGCTCCTCCACTAGTCTTCCTCCATCCAGAACATACTGTACCACTCTGTCCTGCTCCTCCACTATCTTCCTCCATCCAGAACATACTGTACCACTCTGCCGCTCCCACTGTCTTCTCCATCCAGAACTACTGTACCACTCTGTCCTGCTCACTGTCTTCCTCCATCCAGAACATACTGTACCACTCTGTCCTGCTCCTCCACTATCTTCCTCCATCCAGAACATACTGTACCACTCTGTCCTGCTCCTCCACTGTCTTCCTCCATCCAGAACATACTGTACCACTCTGTCCTGCTCCTCCACTATCTTCCTCCATCCAGAACATACTGTACCACTCTGTCCTGCTCCTCCACTGTCTTCCTCCATCCAGAACATACTGTACCACTCTGTCCTGCTCCTCCACTATCTTCCTCCATCCAGAACATACTGTACCACTCTGTCCTGCTCCTCCACTGTCTTCTCCATCCAGAACATACTGTACCACTCTGTCTGCTCCCTCCACTGCTTCCTCCATCCAGAACATACTGTACCACTCTGTCCTGCTCCTCCACTCTCTTCCTCCATCCAGAACATACTGTACCACTCTGTCCTGCTCCTCCACTATCTTCCTCATCCAGAACATACTGTACACTCTGTCCTGCTCTCCACTATCTTCCTCCATCCAGAACATACTGCACCACTCTGTCATGCTCCTCCATGTCTTCCTCCCATCCAGAACATACTGTACCACTCTAGTCCTGCTCCTCCACTGTCTCCCTCATCCAGAAACATACTGTACCACTCTGTCCTGCTCCTCCACTGTCTTCTCCATCCAGAACATACTGTACCACTCGTCCTGCTCCTCCCACTGTCTCCTCCATCCAGAACATACTGTACCACTCTGTCCTGCTCCTCCACGTCTTCCTCCATCCAGAACATACTGTACCACTCTGTCCTGCTCCTGCCCTATCTTCCTCATCCGAACATACTGTACCACTCTGTCCTGCTCCTCCACTAGTCTTCCTCCATCCAGAACATACTGTACCACTCTGTCTGCTCCTCCACTGTCTTCCTCCATCCAGAACATACTGTACCACTCTGTCCTGCTCCTCCACTATCTTCCTCCATCCAGAACATACTGTACCACTCTGTCGCTGCTCCTCCCTATCTTCCTCCATCCAGAACATACTGTACACACTCTGTCCTGCTCTCCACTGTCTTCCTCCATCAGAACATACTGTACCACTCTGTCCTGCTCTCCACTGTACTTCCTCCATCCAGAAATACTGCACCACTCTGTCCTGCTCCTCCACTGCCTTCCTCATCCAGAACATACTGTACCACTCTGTCCTGCTCCTCCACTTCTTCCTCCATCCAGAACATACGTACCACTCTGTCCTGCTCCTCCACTATCTTCCTCCATCCAGAACATACTGTACCACTCTGTCCTGCTCCTCCACTGTCTTCCTCCATCCAGAACATACTGCACCACTCTGTCCTGCTCCTCCACGTCTTCCTCCATCCAGAACATACTGTACCACTCTGTCCTGCTCCACTGTCTTCCTCCATCCAGAACATACTGTACACTCTGTCCTGCTCTCCACTATCTTCCTCCATCCAGAACATACTGTACCACTCTGTCCTGCTCCTCCACTGTCTTCCTCCATCCAGAACATACTGTACCACTCTGTCCTGCTCCTCCACTATCTTCCTCCATCCAGAACATACTGTACCACTCTGTCCTGCTCTCCACTGT